>NW_006159463.1:411514-418206 GCF_000334495.1 Tupaia belangeri chinensis
TTCCCTACTGAATCTATCACCAAAAGAGAGAGAGAATGAGAGGAAAAGTGAGAAATCACCCCTCATGGAGGGATGGCCAGGCTACAATCCCTTCTCCTCCATTCTCTTCCTAGGCTTTTGGGCATGTATGCATACACATCCAGCATGAATTTCAAGATGCCAGCCTGAGACTTGAACCATGGTGAGTTAGGTGGGAGTCCAGTTCCTTAACCACCATGCCACATGCTGGATCATATACCCATAATTTAAAAATTACTATAGGTAGAATTAATTTTACAAGTATATATTATTTAACCTAATATAATATTTCACTTCAGTAAATAGCAGATATAAACATATTGGTATTTGTACTTTTTTCAATTAACCTTTTATATCCATTGTGTGTTTTATACTAATAGCAGATTTCATTTTGGACTAGCTACACATTATATGTACTTACATTTCAAATATGGTTAACACTATTTTGGATAACAGAGTTTCAAAATATCTTAGTCTTTTATCGGTCATGTTTAAAACATTAATTAACATAAATTAATAAAATACCCATTTTCGTACCTGCTGTGTCCTACACTTGATCTTAGCCAAAAGACTGAGAAACAATTATACCTGCTGTTTTATGACTTCTATAATTTTCTACATTATCTTTCTTATCCATTCAAAATATATCTGTAATAGATTGGTGACATAAACATTACCTTTTCTATTTTCTTCTTAAAGGTCATTAACTTTAAAACATTTCTGTTATGTGAATGTTCTAACAGTTTGATTTGCCTTATATCATTGGATAATTCACTACTTATCACAGATTATATAATATAGACACAGACAGACTTTTTTTCTTACCTATCCTTTTGGAGAATTGTCCCGACCCGGGGGGACAGCCGAACGGGTTTCCTGAGTGAAGGAGTGAGAGCCGGGGCAAGCAGCGTAGTGTTACAGCACGGAGACAACAGTGTCGTCTGTTTATTGTGGGCAGCACGGTACAGCACAGAGACGACGCAGTGTCACAGCTCTTAAGGGTCACGTCGTCTACTGTGAGCAGCACAGAGACGACGCGGTATCACAGCTCTTCAGGGTCGTCCGGAGACGATGTAGTGTTACAGCTCTTCAGGGTCTCCCAGGTCGTCTGGAGACGATGCAGTGTCAGCTCTTCAGGATCTTCAGGGTCGTCTGGAGACTGCGCGGTGTTTCAGCTCTTCAGGCTCTTCAGTTGTCGTCTTCCTGGTTGTCGTCGTCGTCGTCGTCGTCGTCTTCTCGGTCGTCTGTGTCGTCTGGCTACTGTGGGCCAGGCATCGGTGGGTTATGATTGGTTGCTTTTGGACCAGTCATGAGGTGCCGGATATGCAAATTTGAGGGATTCTAGTGGCCAATCAGAGCAAGGTTTCGAAGGTCAGGTTTTTAGAAGGGAACCAATCATGGTAATTGTTTGCTCTCTGAGAAACCTCGGCAGACTCGCTGGTGCGCAGCTTCCCACAGAGAGTAAGATATTTGAGTGGAGATAAATAAAATGTTGAAATGCCTATTTTATTTACTTGTGTATAGTATGTATCTGGTTTTTAATTAATAGATGACTAAATACCTATCTATTTACCATTTAGTCATTCTCATTGTGATTGCTAATTTCCATGTATTGTTACAACAGTTAATTTATGAACATAGTATTTTTTTGTGTGTGTAAAAGTTTTTGCTTTAGGGTGTGTGCTCACTGGAGAGAGACAGGGACAGAGTAGTGAGAGGGAAAGTGAGAAATCACTCCCTGGGGAATGACCACACCACAATCCCTTCTCCTCATTCTCCTCCTAGGATCTTGGGCATGTACACATGTGCCCGGTGTGAGTTTCAATCTAACAGGTCCAGGACTCAGACTGTGGTTAGCCATGTGGGACTCCAGTGATGTAAATGCTATGCCATCTGCTGGCCTCTCATTTATTTTAATTAACATATATACTAGGACATAAGAATATAAGCATCAATTTTTTTTCTAATATTGTGTTCTTTGTTTCACCATGTTCTATGTCTTTTTCTTTTTCTTTTTTTTTTTTTTTTGAAGAGGTTTTCACCATAGGGTGTGTGCACTTGCCAGGAAGAACGAGAGAGTCAGAGAGGCAGAAAGAGAGAGATCACCCCCCAGGGGGATGGCCATGCTGCAATTTCTTCTCCTCCATTTTCCTCTTGGGATCTTGGGCACATACTCACACTTGCCCTGTGTGAGTTTAAGTCACCAGGTCTGGGACTCAAACTATGGTCGACTACATGGGAGCCATTATGCTAACTGTTGGTCCCAATAATTTCATATTTTTTCACTCTATAATATGCTAGAATTTACAAGGAAGCAAAATATACATTTACTTTTGTATTACCAAGTTTATTTACTGGGTGTATTCATCCTTTTGCATGGCTCAATAGCTCATTCCTCTTTATTGATGAATGGTGTTCAAGCATATGGATGTATGGCAGTTTGTTTATCAATTCATAATAGTTGATTTAAGGTTACCAGTGTGATTATTATTCTTGAGTATTTATCTCTGTTGTTTTATGCTCAACTCAACTGAAGAAGTGCAAGAGACAGATTCTGAATCAGGATGTCTTTATCAACACCACAAGGATTATGAACAGAAACTTTAAACACATGTTTTTGGTTTATACAAAAATTAATGTGCAGTAGCTAAATAGAGCAATATTTATACCAAAAGTCAAATAGTGAGAAAATCTGAATCCTCATGAACTCCCATCAAGTTATATGATTTTAACTTCACTCATCACAATTCTATACTGAATTCCAGCAGTATGCTGATCCAGTTAGTAACTTTTCTGATAACCATTTTATCTCCTTTCTAAAAGCAGATCTTAGACTCTTTGAAGTCTGTCTTACATTTTAGTCCATCTTTGTTGCCTCTAACCACATACAGACGTCAACCTTCAATTTTACCTCACACTCTCTCTCATCATAGTCCTCCTATTTTATCACTATTATCATTAATATGACCAGAATCTAGAGGAACAAGAAAAGAACAAGAAAATAACATAAAGTGTAGTTTTCAGTAAATGTGTTTGAGGTAGTGAAACTTCAATTGGACCATTAAGAATGATTAATGTTTTCCCTTCCTTGCCTGCATATGAGTCTAGGGTGTCGAAGAGGAGCTGCCTTAACCTTCAAGACCACCCCACTTCCTGCAGTTTCAGATAATAAGGAGCAAAAAGAAATCATGGCCACCTGGCCCCAGCTCAGCAAAAATCCTACCCAGCCTAGGTGTGGGAGCGGGTACTACCTTGGTCTTCAGGGCCACCACTCCAGTCTCTGCACTTGCAAAGTGAGAAAGTAGAAGGAGCCACCTTTCTGGTGCTGACACCACTCCATGATTTCAGTTTCCACCCTACATTCTAGCTTCTCTGCTCAGCTCTCAAGCACGTAAGAGCCATAGACATTAGGGTATACAGGAGCCAAATATCTGAACACAGTGAGGTTTTTCAGGAATTCTCTCCCCAAGATAACTTCATCAGGAAAAGGAGAGAAATGCCTCTGTATCAATCTAAACCCCAAACTCCCACTGTGGATACCACACTCTCACCCTCAGTAGAGGAGGGAAACTGAACAGAACTAAATCACATCAAAAGGAAACACATGCACATAGCTACAGAAATCTAATTCAGAGAAGTACCAAGAAGTGAGTTGATCACCAGATGCCTAAAAACCACTGCATAGCCTAAAAAACATGAGAAAACAAGGAAATAGTTCTCCCCCACAAAGTAACGCAATAACTTATCAACAGTGCATAAAACATAAGAAATTATAGAAATGTCAGGAAAAAAATCCAAAATATTGGTTGTAACTAAACTCAATGAGATGAAAAAGAGGCAAACAATGCCAGGAGATGAGAAAATCTTCTATGATATGAAGGAGGAATTCTATAAAGAGATAGACATCTTAATAAAAGAATCAAACAGAACTTCTGGAGAAAAAGAATACAATGTAGAAAATCAAAACCTCCCTCAAAAGTATTAACAGTACATGAGACCACACAGTAGAAAGAATCTCTGTCCTTGAAGACAAAACTTCTTAGTCCAAACAATTGATAATGTAAAAACAATAACTAAAAATTAGGACAACAGAGGTGACATGGTGGTTAAAGAACTGGATTCCCACAAGGCCACATGCAGCTAAAAACCAGACTGTGCGGTTTGAAAATCATGCCAAGGACATGTGCATGTGTCTCCAAAATCCCATGAGGAGAATAAAGGAGAAGGGGTAATAGTGTGGCCATACCTCCCTAGAGGATGTTTTCTCATTTTCTCTCTCTCTCTCCCCTTGGTGAGCACGTGTGCCTGATGACAAAAACAAAAAACAAACAAACAAATACAAAAAAAAGGAAAGGAAAAGGGAAAGAAAGAAAGAAAAAGAGGGCAATGTATACAAAACTTAGACACCATTAAACAGATGAATATTCTCATAATGTTTAGTCCAGAAGATGAAGTGAGGGGTAGAGGCATAGAAAATTTCTTTCATAATATATTAGCTGAAAACTTCCAAGTTTTAAAAAAAGCTTATAAAAATCCAAATCTGGGGACCAGCAGATGGCATAATTGACCACATAGTTAACTCTCACATAGTTGACCACTTTTCAAGTTCCAGACTCAGTGACTTAAAACTCATGCCTGGCGCATTTGTGTGCATGCCTAAGATCATGAGAAGAGAATGGAGGAGAAGGGATTGTAGCATAGTCACCTCTCTAGGGGGTGATTTCTTGCTTTTAGTCTCTCTGTCTCTCTGTCGAGCACATGTGCCCTATAGGAAAAATCTCTCTAAAAAAAAAAAAAAAAAAGACAAGACAAAATCCAAATTTATACAATGCAAAGAATACAAAATAGATTTAGTATAGGAAGATCCTCTCCAAGATACATCATAGTCAAACTGGTAAAAATCAAAGACAAAGATGATAGTCTAAAAATGACAGAAGAGAAATGCCAAGTTACTTACAAGGGTTATCCCATTAAACTAACATTGGACTTCTCAACTGAAACAATGCAGGCAAGTTAAGAATGGGAAAACATATTTAAAACTCTCAAAGAAAAGCAATATTAGCCAAATATACTATACCTGGTAAGATTATTTTTCAAGTGTAAAAGAGAAATAAAATTATCCCCTATTAGCAAAAGCTGAAAGAATTCACCAAAAGTAGGTTGGCTCTTCAGGAAATGCTTAAGGTAATACTACACCTAGAAAACTAGAAGGAGATAAACAGAAGCAAAAAAATACAAAACGACTCGTGGTGGAGGGGGGAAGAAGAATAACCAAATGACAGGCTAAGTCCGCACATTATCAATAATAACATTGAATATTAATGAATTAAATTTCCCAATTTGAAAGACACAGATTGGCTCAATGGATGAAAAACAGTCACTTACCATATATGTTGCTTGCAAGAAATACAACACATTGACAAAGATATACATAAACTGAAAGTGAAGGGCTGAAAAAAATTATTTCCTGTAAACATAAATTTTTAAAAAGCAGGAGTTGTGACATTAATATCAGACAAAACTGACTTCAGAGTAAAATGGTAAAAAAATGGTAAAGAAGGACACCACATAGAGAATACAACCAGTGACTATAAGCCAACAAACTGTAAAACTTAGACACAATGGACAAATTTCTGGGCAAGTACAAGTTACCTATGCAGAATCAGAATGAAATAGAAAGCCTGAATAGACCAGTAAAAAGTGATGAGGTTGAATTAGTCATGAATAGTCTCCCCACAAAGAAAAGCCAGACAGCTTCATTTATGAATTGTACAAAACTTTTAAAGAAAAGCTAAACTTAATTCTCCTTAAACTATTTCTAAAGATTCAAAAGGAAGAAACCCTTTTAAACTTATTCTGTGAAGCTTCCATCACCTTGATACCAAAACCAGAAAAGGAAATAATGGAAAAAATGAATAAATACTATAGACTAACATCCCTGAATGAATACTTATACAAAAATTCTTGACAAGATACTAACAAATTAAATCTAACAACACATTAAGATTATACATCACAACTAAGTAGGCTTTATCTCAGGGATGCAAGGATGGTTCAACATATACAAAACAATAAACATCAATCAACACATTAATAGAAAGAAAGATAAAACCATATGATTATATCTATAGATTCAGAAAAGCAATTGATAAAATATAAAATCCCTTCATGATGAAGACTTTCAGCACAGTAGGGATAGAGGGGACATTTCTCAATACAGTAAAAGCCATACATGACAGACCCATTGCTAACATTATATTGAATAGAGAAAAACTAAAAGCTTTCCTACTAAAAACTGCAACACAAGACTTTCCACTTTCTTTACTTCTCTACTTCTTTTTAACATAGTGTTGAAAGTTCTAGCCAATGTAATCAGACATGAGAGAAGAATAAAAACCATTCAAAAAGGAAGAAAAAGTAAGCTAAACAGTCCCTATTTGTAGATAATATGATTATACACATGGAATGTCCAAAGAAGTTCACAAAAATACACCTTGAAGTGGGACCAGCAGTTAGCGTAATGGCTGTCACTGGACTCCCATGTAGTCGACCGTTGTACAAGTCCCGGACCCAGTGGCTTAAACTCAGGCCAGGCGTGTGTGCGTGTGTGCCCAAGATCCCGAGAGGAGAATGGAGGAGGAGGGAGTGAGGCATGGCTATCCTCGCTGGGCAGT
>NW_006159463.1:418249-433328 GCF_000334495.1 Tupaia belangeri chinensis
TCTGTTTTTTTTGGGGGAGTGGGTGCCCACTAAAAAAAAAAAAAAAAAAAAAAAAAAAAACCCTGCACCTTGAAGTGATAAATGAATTTAGTAAAGTAGCTGAAAACAAAATCAATAAGCAAGAATCTATAGTATTTTGATACATCAACAATCAACAGACTGAAACAGAATTGAAGAAAGCAATCCTATTTACAAAGTCACAGTGCATGAGATATCTTGAAATAAACCTAACCAGAGATGTGAAAGACTTTCATGAAGAAAATTATGAAAACCTAAAAAAAGTAATTGAATATGATATTAAAAAATGAAAAAATGTCTTATGTTTATGGATTCAAAGAACCAATACAATCAAAATATAAGTTCTACCCAAATTAATTACATATTCAAGGCAATTTTGATCCATTACCACTGTCATTCTTTCATATATATATATATAATTTGTCAGGAATCTGGATCAGCAAGTGCCATGGTGTTTGGGGCACTGGATACTCCTACATGGCTGACTACGATTCAAGACCTGGACTGGACCTTGTAGCTTCCTTTTTCACTTTTCTTCTCTCTGTGTGTCTGTCTTTCTCTGGTCAAATTAAAATAAATGAATACATGAATAAATTAAATAAATAATTCTTAGTTAAGAAAAATTTAAAAAAATTTTTGTCAGGAATCATAAAGGACCCTGTACAGCCAAGGCAATATTGTGGAAAAAATAGTAAATAGGAGGCATCTCAGTACCGGACATGAAATGATATTACAAAGCAGTGAAAACAGTATTGTACTGGCACAAAAAATAGACACAAAAACCAATAAGACACAATAGAGAATCCAGAAATAAACCCCAAATCATACAGTCAACTGATTTTTGACAAATGTACAAGACAGTGCAGTACAGAAAGAAAGCCTTTTCAGCAATTTGTGCTGAAAGAACTGGATATCCCTGTGCTGAAAAATGAAACTGCACCTCTATCTCTTCCCATTTAGAAGAATCAACTCAAAATGGATCATAGATTTAAATGTAAAGCCTCAAACTACAAGACTACTGGTAGGACACATAGGGGAAACTCTTGAAGACATTGCAGTAGGCAAAGATTTTAAAAATAATGCCCCTAAAGCACAGGTAATAATCCCTAAATTAGATAAGTGTTACTACAGCAATCTAAAAATCTTCCTCATAGCAAAGGAAACAATAATTAAGAGTAAAAAGACAACCCTCAGAATGGCAAAAAAAAAAAAAATGCAAACAATTCCAAAGACAAGGGATTGATAACCAGAATATATAGCAAACTCAAGCAGCTTACTCATAAAACAAACAAACAAAAAATCCAATTTAAAATTAAGCAAATGAGTTTAATAGATAACTCTCCAAGAAAGACTTACAAATTGTCAAAGAGCACATACAAAAATATTCAAAGTATTTTCATAAGTAAAATCCAAATTAAAATCATAATGAAATGTCACTTACCCCCAATTAGAATGATTAAGATAAAAAAATAAAGAACAAGTGTTGGTGAGGCTATGGTGAAAAAGAAACCTTTCACTATTGGTGGGAATGCAAATTAGTACAAACTCTATGGAAAACATTATGGAAGTTCCTCAAACACCTAAAAATTGAACTACCATATGACCCAGTAATCTCACTCTTTGGTAGTTACCCAAAGAATAGAAAAACACTAAGTTGAAAAGAATTTTGCACATTTTGTTTACTGCTGCATTATTCACAATTAGTAAGACATGATATCAACCTATATGTTCAACAACTGATGAATGAATTGGAAAACTGTGGCACAGTTACACTATGAGATACCACTCAGCTATAAGAAACAATGAGACCCTTATCACTTGGTTCAAAGTGAATGAATATAGAAGATGATGTTTAGTAAGGTGAGCCAGATTTTGAAAGATACACACTATATATCTCCACTCAATATGTACTGAATGTCTTTACTCAATGGAAGAAATTGAAAGATCTGAAGATAAGAGAGTGGAAAGGGTAAGTGAAAGGGAGGGGAGACTAAGAGAGGAGAGTGAAATCTAGAGAGGGTGTGGTAGTGGATGGTTGTAAGGTGCAAAAGGAAGAAACATTTAAAGACAACAAAATGCAAAATTCTCTGTTGAAAATAAAATATACATCATGATAGGGATTTTATGTAAAATGTAAAATTAATCTGAAAATTTAAAAAATAAAACAAATTAAAAATTAAATAAAAACAATTGGTGGGGAATACATGTGAGAAGAATTTGGTAAATTGATACTGGAATCAAATGTAGTAGTCGAGAGTGAGCTATTAGTGAGAAAGAACTAACTGAATTTCCATATAATGAAACAAAGATCAGAAATTGCCACTGTCCAATATTACCAGTATTTTGATTAGTATTATCTTTATTCATATCACTTATGTTATACACTGTTCATAAAATGTTTTCGATTACCTCTCTGTTTTTCTTCATCACAGAGAATTACAACTTTTTTTAATCATAGAGAAAAAAAGAAATCTCTGACAACAAAGCCAATGAATGTTTTATACTTGATTTTTCTATTTTTCTTTGTTGGTCCATTCTTACCAAATACATTTTTCATTCTGATTTGGTGGTTTACAGCTATATCTACTTTGGGGCATGAGCATTATGTTGAAGGATCACATGTAATTCTATGTTGTATTATTCATCTGCATTATTTTTGACTCAATAATAATGATGATGATAATTACTATTTTCATGTAAATGTTCTAGGACTAAATTTACTATTATAGTTTCTCTCTTTTAATGAATTGTACTTCATCCAATTATAGAGATTTTAATCAATTGGCTCTTGATGTTAATAACTATCTTCTTCACAATTGGCTCCACTTCTTAACCTCTGCCTGTATATGTTTTCTTTTGCCTTCTTTGACTGATTCTATTTCATGTTTATTATGGTATTTTGTAAAAAATAAATTAAAATTTTGTATGAATATTTAATTATTTATATTTTCTAACTACTAAGTATGATCAAATTATGTATATTTCTCTGTATTGGTGGAAATGCACTCAAAATTCTTTAGTAACTACTGTAATTTCAGAAATGTTCTATCAGAACACAAGCTAGGACAAGGGTTTCATTTATAATTTTTATATATTTAGAGTTATGAAATGTGAGCCTACATTTGCAGTCTTGAACTGTGATATGATAGTCATAGGAGGACTGTAGAATTTTCTATCCTAATTCAAAAATAATTAAAGTTATACCTCTAGAAATAATTATGCCTCATGTCTAGACTATTCTACTGCTTAAATAGCCTATTCCCTTTGTTTTACAGCCCTGAAATATTTCAGCATGTATAGTTTCTTCTAACAACATAGTTTCTGAGGTCCAAGTCTGTGGACCTCTGAGATTGCTGTCTTTATTTGGACTGTCTTTTCTGTTGGCCTTTGCTGATTGATATCCACTTTCCATGTAAAAATCATACATCACTGCCTAGAAAAACATTTCATTCCTGCCTGCATATTGAGTCCAGCTCTTTATTAAAACCCTGTAAGTTTATCAAGTAAAATCACAGGCAATTACAGTGGCTTTATATAGTAGGCTCACAGAAGAAAGTTGTTCTCCACACATCAGAATCGGTGCCTAGTCAATGCATGGCAGTCTGGGAAGGGAGTTGAAAGAAGGACTAAGACCCTCCCAGTCTACCATATTCTTCATATCTGTGCATTCCTAGCTGACAGCTTCAATTCACCAATTGGTAAGCCCAAAAACCTCTCTAACATCCTACACTCTTGGATTTTTATAAGACCAAATATTTAAAAGTTATACACCAAGCTTTTGTCCCAGCTTGTGTTTCCATGAAGGGCCTATACTGTGATTCCTATTAATTTCATTTAGAATGGGAGGAAAAAGGTGTTGCCTCTCCTGGGTCAGTCCTACTACCAAGTGATTATGTGGATCTTTTTGACTGAGCTTGGAAAATAGTGAACTCAGATTCCATACTTGGACAATGGCTGGACTTACCTACCTCTTCAACATTGATATTGAAAGCAAACAGGTGGAGCCAAGTTGTGGCACATTAGTGAAACTCAAAGAAAGCTGTCCCAGATAAGAAAGTTACTCGGTCTCATCTGTCTTTCTTGTTCATAGAAAAAAAAATAATAATAAGTAAAAAGATTTAAACAATAAACAAATAAGAACAAACAGATAAAGGAAAATAGAAAAATGTTATATTAAAACCACAGTAACAACAAAAACTAGAAGGAAATAATTATAGTAACAAAAATAATCTGGGACCAGCAGATAGTGTAATGGTTACGTCGCTGGACTCTCAACGTAGTCAATCGCAGTTTGAGTCCCAGATCTAGTGGCTTAAAACTTACAGTGGATGCATGTATGTGTATGCCCGAACTCCTGATAAGAGAATAGAGAAGAAAGGATTGCAGTGTGACCATACCCCTGGGTGGTGGTGGGGGGGGTGTGACTTCTTGCTTTATGTCTTTCTTTCCCCTTGTCTCTTCTGTGAGTGCACGTGCCCTATAGCAAAAATCTCTCAAAAAGTAAATAATAATCTAATAGTAAAGATAAAACTTTCAGTTCTGTCAGTTTTCTTTAAATATCATTTTGTCTAATTACCTCACTTTTGAGCTATTAGAAACAACTTTTACTTATGCTATTTTTTACACAACCTCTTATTACAGATTCTTTAAGAAAAGTTAACTTATCATTTTTTTAACTTGGCAAAAGTATCTGATACAGAGTTATTATTCTGTTCTTATATATTTTATTTTTGCATCAATACAATTAAATATGGTTCAAACCTATTTTGCTTTCTGAGTTAATGTTTTTAAAAAGTGACTTTCCATTGAACTACAGAAAGAAGAGATTAGGACAGAGTAGATTCTAAATTACCTCATCATTTCTAAGATCTGTTTGTTCTCTTCACCTTTTCTCTTAGCTAAAATTTTCTTTCCTTTGCTCCAACTTTTCCCTACTCTATTTCAAAGGACATCCAGTAGTTTCTTTTCAGTGTGATGTTTCGTCTCATGGATAAGATTGAATTGGTGAATTCCATGAGCCTGGGAGCCAAGTATTTTCTAGTACAGTCCAATTATTCACAGGTTCTTTTGTATAATTTAACTTAAGCTCACACCATGCATTGCCACTTTTTTTCTGCAGTATTCAGATTGGCCATTTGAAGTTATCAGCTGGCAGCTAGGGTATTTTTGAACTTTTGAGTATGTTTAGTTTTGTCCTTTACTTATCAAAGTTTTAGGGATTCAGTTGGAAATTTAATATTTTTATATGCTGTTTTGGAGTTTGGGAGTTGTTCTGGTTATTTTTAGAGGTATATGATAAAATTCAAACTCAAAAGTAATTATTATTTTTTTTTCTCAGAATATTCAGATTTGTAAAATTGTATTGGGCTGGCCCCATGGCCTTGTGCTTAAGGAAACTGGATACCACATGACTGGCCAAGTAGCTCACATCCATACCCCAGTAGCTTGAAAAACTTGCCAGGCTTTTGTCCATGCGTGCCCAAAATCTTGTCAGCATAGTGAAGAGAAGGGACTCTAGAATAACCACACTTCATTGGGAGGTGCTTTTTCTCTCTCCTCTCTATCTTTCTGTTTCTCTCTAGTGAGTGCATGCAAGTGTACTCAAAATACTCAAATGTTCTTTGCCAAAAACCTTGGCTTTTTGATAATATTCATCTTGAAAGGTGTAAGGACATTTAAAATCATTTAGTGATTAGTGATGCTGAGCATCTTGCTAGGTGCCTATTGGTCATTTGTATGTCTTTTGTTGTTGCTGAAAAAATTTTGGGAATTCCACAAGTCAGGAAGCCAAGATTTTTCTGGTCCAGTCTAATCATTCACAAGTTATTTAGTATAATTTATCTGAAACTCACACGATGCATTGCCACTTTAGATCCTTTGCCTAGATTTTTAATTTTACTGATTTTGCTCCACCTAAATAATTTTTTATGATTTCTAAATATTTATACAATTTATCTCTTATTTATGTGTTTTTAAATAGAGTTTTTAGTTGTCACCTATAATCTGAAAAATTTCCTTAAAACAATTCATTGGACTTCATTCTCAGGCAATTCATAGATATTCATTTCTTTGTAGTTGATTATTTCATTATAATACCATGGTGTTTTTTTATTGGTTTTATGTTTCCTTAATCTTTTGCATTCTTCAAAACTTTGATCACTGTCTGACATTTAAGGAAGCAGTTATTTCCCCTAGTCTTTATTGACTAGCTTCAGGAGAGAAATACCAGATAGTCTGGCTAGGGTGGTGAGTCTCTTTCTCAGATCCACTCTGCATCTCCTGATACTTTTGAGGGGACAATTCTTAAAATATATGCCTTTTCTTTATCTCACATAACCAGGCTAGGAGCTAAAATCTCTTCTTTGTTTCTCCTAGGGTTGTGCCCTGTACTCAAATCTTTTCTATTCTTTTCTTTTTTTTTTTTTTTTGGAGAGGTTTTAGCTATAGGGCACGTGTGCTCTCCAGACAGACAGAGAGAGACAGAGAGACAGAAAGTGAGAAATCACCCCTCAGGGAGGATGGTCACACCACAGTCCCTTCTCCTCCATTCTCTTCTTGGGATCTTGAGCACACACGTACATGCGCCCGGCGTGAGTTTTAAGCCACCGGGTTCGGGACGCAAACTGCGGTCAACTACGTGGGAGTCCAGCGACATAGCCATTATGCTAACTGCTGGTTCCCCTCAAATCTTTTCTTAATCCCATTCTGGCAGCTGGCTGTCTGCATGAGACACTTCTACTCACTATTTGCAGGAGTGCTCTTAGAGAACTGGGTGATAAAATGGGTGAATGAGATCTGTGGGTTTGTTAAAAGGGATTCCACAGGTAAAGTGTTGCAGATGACTTGGGGATGGGTTTTCTTGATGAAGTTCACTGTGCCATTAGTAAGATCCACAACCCCAATTCCCTGTTCCTAGCTTCTCCCAACCACTGAGAAAAATTGGGCAGAATACTTTAAAAACTCTTTCGTATTTTGGCATCTGGCAGTTATTAAATTCTCATTTAGTCTGATAAATCTTACTTATCATACTTTTTTATTATCATTTGGTTTATTTCATGCATTCTACACTAACTGTTACTACCTTATTTTAGATCTCAGCATTTGTTTATAATGTGGTCCCTGCACGTATTTTCAATTTCTCTCTTTTTAAAAGTTTACACACTTATTTCATTTTATAAAAGAGACAGAGAGAAATAAAAGAGAGAGAGAAAAGGTACTTTCAACAGGATCTCATGCCTCAAACCTTCACTCAGTCTTCCCTGACATCCAGGATCACGGGCAGGTATGCCCATGTTCTTCATTTACAAGTTCACTCAGGAACTGAAATTCCATCTTCCATGTGGATCCAACATTGTGACATTGTATACAATTGCTGTACCACCACAACTAGCCATTCTAATTTTTTAAAAGAGGTTTTTACTATAGGGCGAGTGTACTCGCCAGAAAGACAGAGACAGAGAGATAGAAAGCGAGAAATCACCCCCCAGGGTGGGATGGCCACACCACAATCCCTTCTCCTCCATTCTCCTTTCAGGATCTTGGGCACATAGGCACACATGCCCAGTGTGAGTTTAAGTCACCAGGTCCTGGACTTGGACCCTGGTCGACTACATGGGAGTACAGTGACATAGCCATTATGCTAACTGCTGGTCCTAGCCATTCTAATTTTTAATAATACCTTTCTGGGCCAGCAGATGGAGTAATGGTTACGTCACTGGACTCCCACATGACTGACCATGGTTCAAGTCCCAGACCCGGAGGCTTGAAACTTACTTCAGTTACATATGTATGAGTGCCCAAAATCCCAAGAGGAGAATGGAAAAGAAGGGATTGTGGTGTGGTCATACCCCCTGGGGGTTGATTTCTCACTTTCTATCTCTCTGTCTCTGCCTCTCTGGTGAGTGCATGTTCCCTATACAAAAAACCTCTCATAATAATAATAATAGTACCATTCAGTAATGCCTGTGTCCTAACTCTAAGCCTTAGAATATGATCTGTATAGCCATTAAAAGGTGGTGTTTGGGGTTTGCCCCATACTGCAGCAGCTAAGTACTATTCATAGAGAGCTGGATCCCACATGGCTGAGCACAGCTTGAAAAATGTGTCAGATGGCTGGGTGTCCTCAAATCCTGATAGAAAAGAAAAATGAAGGAAAGGGATTACACCATATTCAGTAGAGGATTCTCTCTCTCTTTATCTGTTTCATCCTTTCCTGGGTAGTGCATATGCCCCCTGGCAATTTAAAAGAAAAAAAGTGTTTTTCTCCTTTTCAAAAATTTTGCCAAAGGATATATGTGCTTTCTGGAGAGGGACAGAGTAAGAGAAGGAAAGAGAGAAAGCACTCCCCTTAGGGCTTAATATACTGCAATCCCTTCTCCTCTATTTCTCTCTCATTTTGGGATTTGGGGCACACAGGTACATGTGCCTGGCATGTTTAGGCAAGCCCCAAGAACTGAAACCACATACTCAGCCACATGGGATCACGTCACCTTAACCACTGCACCCACGGTGGCCCTTGTTCTCCCTTCTTTTCAGTGCTTAACTCCTAAGAAGAAAACACAGTTGTTAAAAATAGTTATATTCAGTTTACACAAGGAGATAGCAAGGAAGAGCATCTGTTATATGTTTATTTCCAATTTAATTAACTATATATAAATTCACAGACTTATACTTTTATTATTTGAAAAGTTAAGTAGCATTTTCCATGGTCTGAAGTTAAATACATGTTCAAGGCCACCTGGCATAAATTAGTGGATTTAAGATTCAAAACTTGATTTATTGAACCACCCAGACACAAATTCTAAAAATGTGTTCCAAGTAAATGTCAGTGACCTCAACCTAATTTATTTCCTCTATCATGGAGATACATTTACGTTTCTTTTTTTTTTTTCTTTGTCTTTTCTATTTATCAATCAGCTTCATTGTTAGTATTACTTTGGTGCTTGTTTCTGTGTTTTCAGACAGTATGCATAGAGTTTTAAAATATAAAGTAAGTTTGGTTTCCCCTATCTCTATTAAACATACTTATAAACATATTTCTCCTATGTAAATTTATTAAAATTTAATTGAGCATCAGAAAAGTAAAGGAGGTAACCCAAGTAAAAACAACTCAGGTCAAATATGAAAAAAGTATTATTACTATTTCAATTTTAGCTATATGGTGTGTGTGTGTGTGTGTGTGTGTGTGTGTGTGTTTGCTCACTGAAGAGAGAGAGACAGAGAGAGAAGAAAAGGGAAAAATCACCCTCTAGAGGGTATGGTCATGCTGCAATGCTCTCTCCTCCATTTCCTCTCTGGATTTAGGGCATGAATACACATACCCGCAGTGTGATTTTCAAGCCACAGGTTCTGATTTTGAATCATGCTTCAACCATTTGTTATCCACTCACTTTAATATCCATGACATCTGTTGGGCTGGAAAAAGTATTATTATCATGTTTTAGTCTCAATATTCTTATAATATGGTCATCTACATTTTGTAAATAGTACTTTGATATGTAAAAAATATATTTTGGTTTAAAGTAAAAATCAGTTGAAGGCTGAGTGTTCATATGCAAAAATTGACTGGAAAACAGAGAGCAGCTAGTCATTAAAAGGACAATTAGGCCTTTGGTCTACACAATTCTGTAAATAAATATGTGCCAAACCCCATATGCAAATCACCAACACATTCTCTTTTCTGTGTTTTCTATCATCATGCTTGTGACAGCTGGGTCAAGGTTTGAAAAAAATATATAGAAACCTAAGTGAAGCAATTAATCCCTCACATACTCATTCTTTGGGTTGACTCTTGATGTATTAGTTATGACTGATATTTAGCTATTTATTTATTTATTATTTTATTTTGCTACGACTTTTTGCCTTAGGGTGTGTGCACTCTCCAGAGAGAAATAGAGCCAGAGACACTGAAAGGGAAAAAAAAAGGAACAGCGAGGAAGTCATTTCCCAAGGGGAATGGCCACAAGCAATCACTTCTCTGTTCTCCCGGGATGGTGGACATACACACATATGCACCCAACATGAATTTTAAGCCACTGAGTCTGGGACTCGAACCAGTCAGCCATGTAGGAGTCCAGCGTCATAACCACTACACCATCTGCTGGCCCTAGTAGCAGAGTTTCATAACTGCAGCAGAGTACTCATTTAGTGTTCTCTCCCGTTTTCACCTTTTCAAAGCACTCTATAAATTGCAGAGCATTTTCAATAACATATCTATCACTGTGCTGTGACTTTTGTTCCTTTTTGTTTATTCTAGTACATACTCATGTCATAACAAGGAAAAAGAAGACAGGCAGGCTTGAAATGCTGTGCTTTTAGATCTTAGCCAAGTGGCAACACTTTTGTTATTAGAGGGCAAATAATTCTGTTTATTATCTCATAGCACTATAGTAATGTTGAAAAACTACAATATGCATCTACATTACCAGTGTATAGTATGTGTAGGTTTGTGTACATACATAAGTATATACACACTGTATAACTATATATCCTATGCATACGTGCATGTGTCTGTATAGTCACTACAATATTTACGACTTACAGGAAAACAATGATCAGAAGAGGAGAAAAATATAAAATGGGATGTCTTATGATACAAAAATGAGGATAAAACTGCTACCAAATAAATTTTCTCAGCAGCTTCCTCAAGAGAAGCAAGACAAATAATTTACTGCTCAAATTATATGTGACTACAGCAGCTGAATAAATGTATATCTATTTTAAAAAGAATTTAGTTAATAGCACACACCTTCCAGAGAGAGCAGCTGCACAAATATTTGAAAGCATTGAGTGCATCATTCTTAATAAATTTAAAAAAAACAAGGGGAACATTCCTTTCTGTTTTCTTTGATTCTTGATAATTGATAGATGTTACCAATACTCCTCATTTTTCAGTCCTTACAAGATGAATCACTTCTAAATTGAAAGTGGCTCAGAATTTAAACTCTATATTCTGATTGGGATAGCTACAAGAGATATTATTATTATTATTTTTTAAGAGATATTATTTTAAAAGTAGCATAGAAGACACTAATTAAGTACCACCTGAAGGGGACTCTGCTAAGATTTATTAGACCTGATGGCAGTAAAGCTATAGAGATGGAGCAGAAAAAGGAATTGTTGGTAAAATGTATTTAAACTTATAAAAAAAAAAAACAGAAGGTATTTGAAAGTCTTCATTAATCCATTATATTATTCATCAGCACATATGTTGAGAAAATACTTTTTTTGTCATGTACAATTTAATCAGTATTTTATTGAGGATTTTCCTGAAATTAATTAATAACAGTTAAGTGACTTAGTGGGAAATGCAAGTAGAGTAACTTGATTTTTCCTATAACAGCAGTTTGATGGTTTAGCTGTATAAGTTTTTATTGGGATATTTCCTGAAAGCAGGCCTGAGACTGACATTCTGGTGAATAAAAAAACAATCCTCAATCATGATAAGAAAACACTGAATGACTTTGTAACAACAACAACAACAAAATTCAACAGAATCTCTACAGATTTAACTTAAAGTAAAAAGGCTAAATAATGTTTATATGTGCAACTTGTATTGTGGTAAAGTCATTTTGATATCAACTAACATTATTTGAATCACATGTGATATGAAATCTTCATACATTCATTTAATCAAAAATTAATACAAGAAATGAGATCTTCATTCCAACACAGATTTTTGGTAGATATATTTCTTACATCTTCAAAAGTATTTTCCATAATTCAGAATTTACTTATGTATATGATTGAGGAATTCTAACTAATCTTCAACTGGAAGTGACCTCTCTGTAAAGCAGTGACATTCTAAGAAACAAATATCAAAATATGAATACAACATATTTTCATAAATGCCGTCCAAAGAATAAATATGTTCAATAAAAATATATGCATATGAAGTAATATCAATAGATAGAACATATCTGTATGAAGATATTTGCCATTACAAAATAAATGTAATCTACCTCTCTCTCTCTCTCTCTCTCTCTCTTTTTATTTTCTTTTAAAGTTTTTGCCATAGGATATATACTGGTCGGAGAAGAAAGAGACAGAGAGTGAAAGTGAGAAATCACCCCCCAGGGGGTCATGCCACAATATCTTTCCCTCCATTTTTTTCTTGTGACTTTGGGCACTCACTCACACATACCCACCCAGGGTGATTTTCAAGTCATTGGGTCCAGGGCTTGAACAGCCATTAGCTATCTAGGAATCCAGTCACCTTAACTAACCACCACACCTGCCACTTGCTGGCTCAGTTATCTCATTCTTTATCAACATTAATTTGAGAAATTTTACATCCACTTTGTGTAATACGAATTACTAAATTTGGCATACAAACAGGTCAAATATTATCAATTCCTTCACCCAAAAGGAATTCTGTTTATATCCCTAATAAATCTCTACTTTGAAAAATGTTCTTCAGTTATTATTATTATTGATGTTATTTTATTTGCTAAAATATAATATAAATAAAATATATCAGAAAAATACAAGAATTTGATCTCCTGTTTTATAAATATCTACGTCGTATGATGAATTTGTTTTTTGGTCCACAGAGCCTAAAATATTTATTATCTGACCTCGTATTAAAAACATTTGTTAACCAGACACAGGTGCATCGTAGTAGAATGCTGACCTGCAGTACTGGAAGTCACATGGTTGACTGTAGGTTTGTAGCATGAGTTGACCTAAAATGTACCAGGTATGTGTGCCCAAGGTCCTGATGAGCTGAAGGGCTGGGGAAAGAGATCACAGCATAAGAAAACACTTTCGAGGGTGCTTTCTTTCTCTCTCTATCACATTATCTCTGCCACACTATCTTGCATGAAAGAAATAAAATAAATATACTTTTAAAATATGCAAAAAGAGTACACTTATCCCTGTTATAGAAGACTTAGAAGTTACTGTAAAGATATCTGTACTTATCCTTACATTATTATTGTATTACATTAGAATAGTAGGATCATTGGAAAAATAAGAAGGTTTAATGAGTGAAAACTAAAAGACAGTCTCCTTCCTTCCATGTACTTGAGAATGCTAAGACAGTTGGTATCATACTCTTTTAAAATTATTTATGAGACAGGGCTCTTGCTAGAAGTCTTGCTTTTGCTTTCTACCTCCATAAGGTAAAAAGAATATGGCATACACAAAGACAGAATGTTTTCCTTCTGATACTTCTCTCAGAGGCAGAATGGTAAGTTGATATGAGGCTTGCTCTCAGGCCTTTAATCTTGTTTGCTTCTAGAGTGAGCATCTGCTCACATTGACCCATGAGAACCCAGGAATTCTTATATTTATTGTTCAGATCCTGGCTAGTGGGATATTTAGACTTGACAGGAGAGAAGAGACTTATTTCAGCAGAAGATCATCAAATAATAAACTGTAATCTTATTGTACCTTTGTTATTAAAACCTATCATCTCTCTTTAGGGACTTGGAGGAACAAATGGGTATGAATTAGAAAGAATGATTCAGAAATATTTTTCCTGCCTCAGGTTTATTTATGCAAAAAGCACAGGAAAACACCAGCTCTGCTGCTGACCTCAGCTTAGGGGTCATACCAGTCTGCTGTCCTCACAGTAGCAGGCAGAGGACTCTACTCCCAAACTTTCATGGGGTTCTGGGCTCCTTTGAAAGCTTGAGCTGAAGGCAGATCAAAAGCCTAAGTTGGAGCTGTGGCTAATTTGATCCTTGGTCTGAGCCATTGGCCTTTGGCCAACAGAGCTTGAGATACTTGGAAAAATGAGCCTGAGCACACTTTCCAAATTTGGGGTAGAAGATGTGGAAAGCCCACTCAACTTATGGCTAATGCTCTTTGTGATCTTCAGCTCCTTAAGCTTTACTAGGGCCTCACTAGTTTTGGCATGTGCACTTACAGCCTTGATGTTGTTGGCCTTCATCTTCCTCAAGCCGTTCTGGTGCTTCTTGGAAAGCCATGTTTTCATCAGGAATTTGGACTCCAACACCTTAGATTATATCTTTGTCACTAGAATTTCTTGATGCCATTTTAATGCCACTTTCAGGAATAGTTATAGAAGGTATATTTCTTAAACTTAGCCATGTCTGCACCATAAAGTACCTGATTGGGTATTTTAAAATAGCCTGATTGTAACATTGACCTTTTTATCTTAATGAAACTCTATGAATATATTTGTTATTTCTAACAATTGTGATTTCTGGGGGGTTCTAGGGAGACTAACTTTTAATAAGTGTGAAGGATTCTGTTATATTTCTGCACTTATATTTTCATAAAGTTACTAAAAGGAACACAAAGCTCTTCAAGGTTGAAAACAATTTTTAAAAATTTTATTACCTGGGACTAGCAGATACATCACTGGACTCCAATGCAGTCAATCCCAGTTTGAGTCCTGGACTTGGTGACTTAAAACTCATGTTGGCCATGTGTGCATGCATGCCCAGAATACCAAGAGGAGAATGGCCATCCACCATGGGGGATTATTTCATACTTTCCGTTTCTTTGCCTCCCTCTCTCTCTCTCACAAGCACATGCACCTTATAGCAAAATCTCTCTATAAATTAAAAAAATTCTATTGTCAAAAATGAATAGACACTTGGGAACCAGCAGTTGGCGTAATGGCTATGTCGCTGGACTCCCACGTATTCGACCGCAGTTCGCGTCTCGGACCCGGTGGCTTAAATCTCACGCCGGGCACATGTGCGTGCGTGCCCAAGATCCTGAGAGGAGAATGGAGGAGAAGGGATTGCGGCGTGACCATCCCCCCTGGGCCGTGATTTCTCGCTTTCTGTCTCTATGTCTCTCTCTGTCTGTCTGACGAGCGCACGCCCCCTATAGCGAAAACCCCCCCAAAAAAAAAAAAAATTGAAAAAATGAATAGACACTTATCACTTTTTATATTCTTAATCTTTGCCATTCTGACAGGGGTTAAGTGGTATCTCATTGTGGTTTTTATCTGCATCTCCCTTATGATGAGGGATGTCGAGCATTTCCTCATATGCTTTTTGACTGTTCGTATGTCTTCCTTAGAGAGATTTTTGTTCAGCTCATTTTCCCATCTTTTAATTGGGTTAATCTTTTTTTTTTTTTT
>NW_006159463.1:433450-436279 GCF_000334495.1 Tupaia belangeri chinensis
AACCTAAATGTCCACAAACTGATGAATGGATTGGAAAAGTGTGGTATATATACTCTATGGAATACTACTCAGCCAAAGAAAATAACAAGACCCTAACATTTGATAGAAAGTGGTCAGATATGGAGGATCTATTGCTGAGTGAAGTAAACCAGGCTATGAAAGAAAGATATTGTATGTATCCACTCAATATATACTGACTATCCGTACTCTATGGTAGAGAGCAAAAAATTGGAGGACATAAAAGCAGTGAAGGTACTTAACAAGAATAGGACAGTGTGGAATGGGGTGAAGAGAAGAGGATAGAGACAGATACCAAGAGAACAATAGAGAGGCAGGACATTAGTGAGAAACAGATATGGCTTATTACCTATTGATGATGACATGTATAGTATTCTCAACTGGATTGGTCTGAGAAGTATTTCGTGATGGGTAAAGTCTTTTTACGAGCAAAATAAGAAATAGTGATTGACTGTTTTAAAAAATAATTAGAATAATAATAATAATGATTGGGAAAAACATAGAAAAGATATTGAATGATTAAGCGGGGAGATTAATGTCTCTGTATTGACTAACATGCATGGCATTCCCTTTTGAAAAAGCAATGTAATACACTGTAAAGTTATATGTATTCCAATGTAATATAAAGAAGATTATTATGATAATAAAAATAATACTAAGGAAATGAATGGACACTTTGTCATATAAATTTACCTGAGAATTGTGCTTTATCATTATTATGAAAGGAGAGACAGTTGTTATTCCCTATTTCATCACTAATACAAGCCCAGAACAAAAATGTTACTATTTTTCTCAACTTCATTAGATATTGGGTTATCAAAAAAGTCATGACATTCTTTTCTATACAAAAAATGTGTCATGACTTCTCTGTCTACTCAATAGTTTCACAGACTTAGGGCTGTCTAAGCTGATATGCCAGTAATTATCTTCATATCATTTTTAGTACCCCTTATCAGGTCTCTAACATTCAAAAACTTATTTTTATTATAAATTCCAGTATAAATTTAGATACAGAAGAAATATTAGTGATTTATAAAGTATATAGTATTTCGACTGAATATTAAATCAGAGAACCAGTATTTATTACAGAGAGTTTATTGCAAAGTTTATTGCAAGTTAAAGGACATTACAGAGCAGGATCTTCAAGGTTTGAAAAATACATATTTCTCCTACTTGTTTCCATTTTTTTATTTCTAAATACAAACATGACAATAATTAAAGGACATTAGGCTACTCTTTTAGGGATTATCATGATGTAGAAGCTTATTTTATAGAATCATTTTCATCTTGATTATGTGAATTATATTTCTTTTACCTTTCAATGTGAACAAAATTATAATACCAGAGAAAAGAATGAACTGAAATAGCCAAATTGGATAGAATTTCAACATAAGATAAATAAGGCCATAGTGATATCCATAAGTGTCTATTCATTAAAATAGGCGTAATGCATTAATAAACAAAATAACCTTAAAGACCCTACTTTAGATTTTTATGCTAAAACATGCTTAAGGACTTGCAAGAACTCTTCCTTAAAAATTTTTATCATAGGATTCAGTTCTAGTTTTCTTGTGCTTAAGGATGAAAATTCATTAAAATGTCTTAATAAGCAAGGTTTTTAACTTTTAGAACAGATGTTTACATGCATGCTTCACTGCATTGTGAATAATGTGACAAAAGTGATTACCTTTCAAAATGCTGAAATGCTTGCTATGCAGAAATGTAAGGCTATAATAAGGATTTCCCAAATTTACTATTTGGAATCTCATCTGAGTGTAATACATATATTGGGTCATTGGGAAAGTTGTGTCACACTTTTGCATGGACAAACATAGAAAAATACATCCTGACTTTCCCAACAAACTAATACGTACTTTTCCTACCACCTAGAGTGTCCTGTCACTCTCATCAAATTAATTGCATTAGCAGCAGCTACTTTATACCAATAACTTAGGAAGATTCTTACATTCAGCTTATTACTTTCTAATCTCTGTGCATATAGTGACATTAAATTAGAAAAAGCTGTGATGTTTGAAAAAAGATAAAAATAAAATAATTGCAATTTCCAAAGTATAAAGATGGCTGAGATTGTATAAACTTTAATATAACAATTCATCATTTTCCTTTAGAGCTCTAATATTTTCCAGCTTTTCATTGTGATATATCCTGCATGTGATATGTAAACTGACACCAATATGTTGATAAATTGGCCTTACAATTAATACCATGGGTCAAATATTATATCACAGACCATTCCTTGAAATAATATTTTTTGTGTGGTATAAACTCAGGAAAGTTATCCCAGAAAAGCAGTAAATAATTAAAGGTATTTTCCTGATATTTAGAAACTCCCCACTTCATCATATCTTCTTTGTTGATGTTGGTACCTTTGGGTGAATGCTGATATCATCGATGGTAAAGTAGGTAGTCACTGTTCTTATTGATTGACTCTTTTGGGTTCAAATTTTTAATTGATAATTTTCATGTTTTATTGTATTACTAATGCATCGATTTCTAAATGTGAAAAGCTTTTCTCTGAGATGGAATTCTTCTGTAACTTCACAATAGAACCATGCCAATACCACATCATCTGGCTTATTTATTTATTTTTATTTATTATTCTTTTTATTTTTTATACATTTGACCACTATGGATCATTTGGCTTGCAAAGAGAATATATTCAACATGAAGTATACCTCAGACCAGTCCATTTGAGAATGCTATACATGTTATTGTCAACAGGTAATAAAACATCACTGTGCTCCACAAAGGTCTTGCCTCTCTATTCCCCCTACCCCAGTTTCCTTCCCT
>NW_006159463.1:436290-452862 GCF_000334495.1 Tupaia belangeri chinensis
TTCCCCCCTCCTTCACTCTGTCTCCACTATACACAATTATTTTCAATGCTTTTATGTCTTCCAATCTTTCAGTGTCTACCATAGAGTGTAGACAGTTGGTATATATTACTTAGAGGCATATCTTTATTTCATAGCCTGGCTTGCTTCACTCAGTGATAAATCTGCCATATTTGACCACTTTCTATCAAATGCTAGGGTCTTATTGTGTTTTGCTGTTTTTTTTTGTTTTGTTTTTTTTTTTTGTGCTGAATAGTATTCCATAGAGTATATATGCCACATTTTTTCAATCCATTCATATCTGTTTGTGGACATTTGGTTTGGTTCCATGTCTTAGCAATTATGAATAATGCCTCAATAAACACTGATGTGCAAGTGCTTTTACAACTGAGTTTGGACAGTATGGGGTCTTTTATGATTTCAGACAAATTCTGATAGTCTTTTCTAGATCCGTGAAGAATGTCTCTGATCATTTCATTGGAATTGCATTAAATATGTAGATTAATTTGGGTAGAATTGCCATTTTGATTATATTATTTCTTCCACTCCAGGAACATAGAATGCCCTTAAACATTTTTTGTTTCTTTTTCAATATCTTTTTCAATATTTTCATAATGTTTCTTGTAAAGATCTTTGACATCCTTGGTTAGGTTTATTCCTAGGTATCTTAGAACATTTTATGGCTATAGTGAAAGGGATTACTTTCTTAAGTTCTACCTCTCCATCAGCTTGTGGTTTATATGTAGAAATGCTAAAGATTTTTGAATGTTGATTTTGTATCCTTCCACTTTATTATATTTATTTATTCCCTTGAGAAGTTTTCATGGATACCTTTGGGTTGTCTATGTATACTATCATATCATTTGCAAATTAAGATATTTTCATCTCTTCTTTGCCTATTTGAATGCCTTTTATATTATTCTCTATTCTAATTGTATTGGCTAGGACTTCTAGTACTATATTGAAAAGGAGTGGAGAAAGTGAACAGCCTTGTATTAAATCAGTTTTTAGTGGAAAAGTTTTTAGCTTTTTACCATTTAGTATAATGTTAGCCATAGGTTTTTATATATGGCTTTTATTGTGTTGAAAAATGACTCTTATATGTCAATTTTGCTAAGAGTCTTAATCATGAAAGGATGTTGTATTCATCTGGATTATTATAGCTTTGTAGTAGATTTTAAAATCTGAAATTGTGATTTTTTCAGAATTAGTTCTTTTGGTCTTAAAGTTTTTCTTTTGTATTCCCTATACTGGATAATGTCAATTGGGTGACCTTCAAGTTCACTGATTGTTTCTTTGCCTCTTATACCTGCTGTACAACCTGTCTAGTTGTCTTTAAATTTTATTGTGCTTTTCATCTGCATGTTTCTATCTGGATCAACTTTATTTTTGTCTCATCATAATTATTTACCTTGTGCAACTTTGGTCTTGTACTTTCCATTATATATTTATTCAATTTAGAAATAGTATCCTTTAGTTCCTTGGACATCCAAAATGGATAATTTTTAAAAGTTGTTATTCATGGGACCAGCAGATGGTATAATTGTTATATCACTGGATTCCCACGTAGTCAACAGGAGTTCGAATCATGGACCCAGTGGCTTAAAACTCACACCAGATCTAAGTGCATGCATGCCCAAGATCCTGAGAGGAGACTGGAGGAGGAGGATTGCAGTGTGGTCATTCCCCTGGGGATGATATCTTGCTTTCTGTATCTGTTTCTCTCTCTCTTTGTCTAGCAAGTGCATGTGCCTGTAGCAAAAAATCTTGCTCTTAAAAAAAAAAAAAGTTGTTATTTACTAAGTTTTTCTTTTGGGGTTCTGTATGGATAGTTTATATTGATTTTTTTCTTATTCTCTGCGTAAGGGCCATAATTTATTTACCAACATTTTTCTATTTTTCCTACAACATAAACATTTCAAATAATATAATGTGGAAATTTAAATATAAGGCTCTCCCTTGTCATCCATGACTTATTTTATTCCTGCTTGTCAAAGTTTTAGTGAGATTTCTGAATTTAATTCTGTGAAATCTGTGTCTTTGTAATGGGTGATTACTGAAGTCTCTGCTATTTAGTTTTGTGATCAATTAATAATTGGATAAAGATTTCCCTAACTGCCAAGAATAACTAGTCTCTGCCGTGGGGATCTGTTTTAGTTTGGGGTAGGTGTTCAACAGTTAGTCTGGCACAATAAAGCTCTTATAATTCTTCTCTTACTGTTTGCCATTGCCCAGAATCTCATAATCTCAAGGTCAGTAGGAGATGTTAACTTCAGACCCCTCCAGGTTTTCCATGAACATTTATACAGCCAAGCATGTGTATAGCCTGTTAGGTTCCCAGGAATATGGAAGACTTTTCCCAATCTTTATGGATAACTCATTCCTCTTTTTCTCTTTAAGGTTTTTAGTTAGCTTATTGCTTGCCTCAACTGTCATCTTGCCCAAGAAATCTGTGTTGTTAAAACATTAGATAAATACCTCTCTATTGTGAAAACTTAGAATTGGAAAATTTTGATCAAAGAAAAAACAAAAAATTCTTTTGAGTAAGTTCTTTAGGAAATCACTAAACATGGTAAATAATACTGCTTCACTTACAATAATGCTTTGAAAGAGTCCCAATTACAACCTGCCCTTTCTAGAACCTGAAAATAGTATGTGACTGCAAGGCAGCCAGAAAACCATAGAATGGACAACAGGACTATAGTATACAAAATAGTCACAAAGCTCCCTGTTCTTACCAGCATTTAGCCATGTTTATTAACACAACTGATTGCTATAAGCATTTGTTTACTTTTTGGAGTTACAAAATATGGACTCTCATCACTTTTTTTCAGCTATTTTTTTCCCATTATTTTCATTGAGTGAAGTTTTGGAATTTCTTACTCTGTCATTTTCATTGGTATCTGCTTATCTACAGGTATTCTAAAAAAAAAAAATTCCAGCAAACATAGCTATCTTTGTAGTTTAGTGGCTTAAAAAAAATAATAAAAGAGCCAGGTATATTTATTTCACAGTGGATACTTACCCAAACTCAACTGTAAATGTTCCATTCACCATAGCCACAAGAAGTATAAGATATTAAGGAATAAAACGAACCAAGGAATTCAAAGACCTCTACAAGGATGAAAATCTTACAAAGGAGATTGAAAAGAACACTAAAAAGTGGAAGGACATCCCATGGTTCTGGACTGGTAAAATCAATATAATAAAAATGGCAATCCTACCCAAATTAATCTATATGTTTAATGCAATCCTGATAAAATTATGAGAGGCATTCTTCACAGATCTAGAAAAGACAATCATAGAATTTGTCTGGAACCATAAGAGACCCAATTTTGCTAAAACATTATAACTTTTCTTAAAAAGTTAATTTTTTCCATGAGAGAGAGACATTGAGAGAGATAGAACAGAGAGAGAGAAAAAAAATGGAGACAAAGAGACAGAGTGATAAGCACCCCAACTGGGTCCTCCTACAGAGGTCCACACCCCGAGTCTCTGTCAGTCAAGACAGAGGGCATGCATGTGAGTGTCCAGTAAGCTCAGGGCAGTTCTGGAATGTAAACACCAGGACCTTTCTCTTCTAAGTCCAGTCGCTCTATCCTTGTTTAACCACATTATACAACTTTGCAAATTTTCAGGCACCACAATTTTAAAGTGTATAGTTTTATATCGCAAAGAACATAAATACGGCTAAAAGTTGTTCTTAAAATTTGTGCAAAACAGTAATATAATTATTTGTATAATAAACGTACTTTTCTACCAATGAATTAGGCATAATTAATAAATAGCAATGTATATTCACCTAGTAAAATATTTTAGAAATAAAACACCTTTGAAATTTCTCACTGAGGGAGGCTGATTGGTTTCTTTTAATGAATTTAAGCCCTAGGAAGTTTAAAGTTGCTTTAAAATTTATATCTCCATAAGAAAAATATGCTATATATAATGCATGTACCTTAGAAAAGATGACTTCTGTAGAAATGTTGTGGAATATTTTCACTATCTTTGTCCTGCATTTGGAAATGGGTCAACTGATAAGATTCGTTCTCATACCATTATTAATGATATTGTTTTAAAGCATTGATCCGCCTGATGCAAGACACAACGTTAAGAGCTTCCATAGGTGATGGGACACTTCAAAGAAAACATACGAGATATAAGGAATACTAAAGAATTTGCAGTAATGTTTAAGATTTATTATAAAATTATAAAATTACTAATGTAAAGAGATAATTTAAATATTTTGTTTTATAAATAATTATTTTATTTATTTATATATTTTAATTTGACTAGAGAGGTAAAGAGTGAAAGAGTGAGAGAGAGAGAAAAAGAGAGAGAGAAAGTGAGAAAGCAAGCTGCCAGGTCTAGGACTCGAACTGCAGTCAACCATGTGGGAGTCCAGTGCTCTTAACCACCACACCACCTGCTGACCCTGATAATTTAAATATTTTAAATATATAGTATTTAGTTTTACTGAAAAGGAGTAGTAAATCCTTCGCAGTGATGGTATAAAATAAAGCAGTGGATTTAAAAAGAAATGACTAAAGACATTCCAGTTGGAATATAGTTTGTATTTAACAAGCTACAGTTTAGAGAGATGAAGATAAAGAACAAATACTACCAGTTAAGGACTTATGCATGTGTAATCTGGAATTAAGATACACAGAAATGAACAACATAACAAATATTGCAAATAACTAATACGGAAATAGTGCATACAATTTGCTGACTTGTTAAATCATTTGTGAATTTTTAGTACTGCCATTTCTTGAGAATCTTAAGGACTAGGTGACATGGTACAATAAGTCGATTTAAGTAATCTTGGTGTAAGGCCACATATTTGTTTCAATACCAAAGTCAGGTTCTTTAGCACATTGAAGAAGTTCATTTCAGTGATCCCTCTCTACGCCCAGATTTCAAATGAAATGATTATAGATCCCAAAACTAATATTTATAAATACTATGATAAAATGACATTTCAGAGAAATTTCTATCTTAATATGAAAATAAAGCAATAAAGTACGTAACCTACGTTTCCAGCATTATATGTGGGTTGCACATCACAAAGGGGAATATATTTTATTGAAATTATTATTTATTATGAGACAAAAGTTTTAAGAGTTACTGACATTATACATAAACTTGTAGATCTTTGGGAGATATGGATTTGGAGAGATACAAATGATTTTTGTCTGGTGGGAAAGATAATCCCCCAAATAATTAATAATTTACAATGCTATTGGATATTAACCAATCTTTGTCACTAGACTAGTAGGTTTATTACAACATTGTCTAAAATGAGCTAGTTTCTTAAATGCTCTTTGACTCTGTTTTATTATCTTATTGGTTTTGTTGTGTTCAATATAGTAGTTATGTGTATAATTTATGTTATGAGAGAAATTTTAAAGTCTTACATAATTGTATATTTATTTTTTCCCATTTTAGCTACAGTCTCCAGGGGATAAAAAAGGTGTTCTTTTCCTCTCTCTAAACTTTCTGCTACTCTAAACATTCTTCATAATAAGGGGAGAGTGCACATTAACTTCCATAAATTGAAGTATAATATTTCAATGTATACAGTTCTCAATTATCTACATTAAGATCATTTTATTTTAGTAGAGATGACAGAGATTCAACCTACAAAAATATCATTGTATAGAATCTTAATTAAGGTAAAATATGTTGCCATATCATTAAAATATTGAGAACATGAATGAAGTATATAAATTTTTCTGGTGATATTTTTCCCCCATTGAAAGCCATTATTATAGCATAGGAACTTAAAAATATAAGTGCTCAGGCCAACAGATGATGTGGAGGCTAAGGTGCTGGACTTTCACTTGATGGACTGTGGTTTGAGTCCTGGACCTGGAAGTTTGCTTTCTCACTTTCTGTCTCTCCCTCCCTGTCTCTCACTAGTGAGCACACATTCCCGATAAATGAAATAAAATAATAATAATACATAAATAAATATGTAAAATTAAATAAATAATCTTTTTTTTGCAGAGATTTTTGCTATAGGGTATGTGTATTTATCAGAGAAACAGAAAGAGACAGAGGTAAAAAGTGAGAAATCACACTCCCACTTGGGAGACAGCCATGCTGCGATCTCTTCTCCTCCAGTCTCCATTTGAGATTTTGGACATTCACACACATTTCAAGCGTGAGTTTCAAGCTACAGGGTCCAGGACTCAAACTGTAGTCAACCACAGTCCAGCACCTTAACTACTATGCCATCTGCTAGTCCCAATAAATAATTTCTCATAATGTATATGTATTTAATACACACACACACACACACACGAGTGAGGTCACATCAAAAGGTTTTTTTAAAGCATCACAGTTAAGATGTAAAATCTACTTATGAATTAGATTTAGCTCACAATAATAACTTCTAGTTATTAATCTCAGATTATGAGTGGTAGGCATAAATATTTTCAAATAGTTGAAAAATAGTGTGATAAATTCTCCTTTTAGAGGTAAGTTCTAATATATGGAACAAAATGTATAAAAGGTTTAATGCAACCTCCTATGCTCATGCTAAATTCAAACATGCAGATATTGTTTTGTATTTTGGAATTAGGAGAAGAGAAACAAATGTGGCAGCTTCAAAAGATGGCTTTTTAATGACATTTTTGGTAATCATAAAATATTCATATAGGCCAGCATTAAAGACGTCCGCCTCAGAAAATAAATCAAAGCCCTGATATTATCAGCTTTGAAAGAAGCATTAGAAGATGATGTGTCAGGGGAAGCTGTGGCACCTCCGCAGCAGGTCGGGAACATTACTGGACTTTAGAGTGAGCAAGAAAGGCAATCATGGGAAGTCGGCTGGGTGAAAAGTTAAAAACAAAGAAAAAAAGGTCAACGAGGTCATCAAGGTTCTTGTTTGAGCGAGAGCTAGCACTGCACAACTAAATACCAATGTTCTTAGATCAATCACATTTTTTCTTGTCATTCTAATAACATCCACAAAATCTACAACTCTAATGCTCCCATTCACAGAAACATTCAGATATAGAGGGACAAAAAATGAAAATGGAATAAAGTTTAAGTACTCGAGAAACTAGTACTGTCCAGTCATGGAAGTTGTTTCACTAGGCCACAAGTGAACTTCCCTGAAGAAAATCCCTCTCAGTCTTGCTGAGGGTCAGCTAGTCAAAACAATTTATGAAATGTTAATGATTAGGCATATAGTGTCTGTGTTTCTCTCAAATATCACTCTCATTTATTCATGTATTGTATATACCAGTATTCCATTCCTTTATATTGTTAATATTCCATTGTATGTACGTGCCAACAATTTGCTTATCCATTTAGCAAGTGAGGTCCATTTGTGATGGTTTTCATTTGGTTATGGTTATGGTGGAGGTTGTTAAAATAACTTGTGTTCAATTTTTTTGGTAAACATACACCTTTACTTCTGTTAGGTAATTATCTAGGCATGGGATCACTGCATTCTGTGCAATGTTTATTTTTAACTATATGAGAAGCCCGTCTGTAAAGCATCATAAATGAGTTTTCAAATGTCGCTAGAGCATTTGGAATTGCCATGTAAAAAGTTGTAGTCATTCTGATAAGTATATAGTAGTATATTATTATAGTTTTAATTCAAATTTCTCTATTAGCTAATGCTATGCAACTTTTTTTTCTTTTTTCTTTTTTTTTGAGAGGTTTTTGCTATAGGGCATGTGCTCTCACCAGAAAGACAGAGACAGAGCGACAGAAAGCGAGAAATCACCCCCCCAGGGGGGATGGTCACGCCGCAATCCCTTCTCCTCCATTTTCCTCTAGGGATCTTGGGCACACACGCACACACGCCTGGAGTGAGTTTAAGCTGCCGGGTCCGGGACTCGACCCACGGTCGACTACATGGGAGTCCAGCGACATAGTCATTGTATACGGGAAACCTCAGCTGTAACCCAGACCTTCTTGTGTGGCCCAAGAATGGCTTCATTTCTGTACCACAGTTGCCAGCCTCTTCTCCTCAAGTCTATCTGATGTTGTTGCTTTATATCTGCAGTGTTATATTGTTCCTAATTTTAGTAAAGTTTTCTTTTAATTTGCAAAATAAAGTTCTTGTGAATTTATCCTGCAGTCGCTTTACTGAACATTAATTATGTACACTTGAGATCCATATGTTCTGTCATCTGTATCTATTATTCTAATCTCTATTTTTGCCTCTATACTTGGAAAGGATTTATTTAAGGGGCCTTCAACATCACTGGTTACATTTTCTTTAGTGTTAATTATGCTTTTACTTTACTTAATGCAGATTTTATTCTCATTGTTTCATTTTTAATGTCTACAAATAAACTCACTCTATTAAATTCCACGTGTAGTTTGGTCAGGTAGGAAATTATTTAATCTTTCAGGATTTTTATTCCCAGATTCTATGCATTTTAAAATTCAAGGTAAGGAGGCCAGCAGATGGCGTGGAGATTAAAGGCACTGGACTCCTACATGCCTGACTGCAGTTCAAGTCCTGGACCTGGTGGCTTGCTTTTTCACATTCTCTCTCTGTCCTTCTCTGGTCAAATTAAAATAAATAAATAAATAAAGTTAAATAAAATAATTCTAAAAAAAAGAAAATTCAAGGTAAGTATATATATATATATATATACACATACATATATATATATACATGTGTATTTGTGTGTATATATATATGTGTGGGTGTGTATATATGTGTATATATACATTTTTTTTCAAAAAGTCTTGTGCCGTTCAGTATATCTTTATGCAATTATTAGCGGAAAATTTTCTCCCCTTTCACTCTTTAAAAAAGAGAGATTAAATCCATTCTAGCATTTCTTAGGAAAGTGTAGATTTTTCTAAAACACTGTTACTAGTCAATTGGTTTCCATTAACGTCATCCTCTAAAATGTTAAGGAGGAAGAGTTTGCTTGATATAAATTTTGAGAGCCAGTTCAATTATCCAGCAGCCAGAGCAAGTTGGCAGGCATCCAGAGCCCTAGGAAATCATTTAGATAAATTTCATATTCATATAATTTATTTTCTCTGTTTGGTGAGAATGCTGTGCCAGAGGCCATGTTTTCTGTGAACCAATTTTAGTTTGGTCCAATTACCATCTCAATTACTCTCTTCTGCCTCTGTACTTTTATAGCATTATACTCTGGAAGAAGCCATGCCTCTTCGAGAAGCAGTTGTCCAATGGTGTGGGTTTTGCTTGAGGGTGCTGATATGAAAAGACAAGATCTCATAACATAAGTACAGTGGAAGCCATTGAGTTACAGCCATGAGAAGGATTCCACTGAGGATTCTAGTCTGCTCCTTGAGCATCAGATGCAGATTTATGTTTGGCATCATTGCAGCTTACACTGTATAGCATTTTTAAGGGGAAAAGTTGTAAGTAAATGTATGTTCACCTCCTTAACTCTGGTCCTGTTTTCATATATATATGTGTGTGTGTGTGTGTGTGTGTGTGTGTGTGTGTATTTCTTTTTTTATGGAAGAGTGCCTGCATAAAGCATTTGACAGTGAGATAGAGAAGAGAGAGAGCACCTTCTATATGGTCTTATTATGCCATGACCCCCTTCTTCCAGGCCTCTTAACATTTTTATGATATGACATTGACCTTTTCAATATCAATAAACAATTGTCTTGCCTAATTCACTGTTATAATCATACACATACTTTCTCAGCTTGAAAGTTTTACACATTTTAGTCTTCTTTAACACATGTGTTATATTTTATCATTCTTTTTTCTTCTGGTATTTCCAGATAGCTCTTTCAATTTTTCTTTGAATACTGTTCTCTGGCCTTTTCCCTTGCAATGTATTATTTGCAATCTTTCTTTTATGTGTCTCTGTTTTCAGTCTCTACACGGCCTGTTTAGAAACATATCATATATAAACATCATTTCCAGGAACACATATACACATACACACTTTATTTATTTATTTTCTCTTTTAATTTGCCAGAGGGTTCATGTGTTCACCACAGAAAGAGAGAAAGAAAAAGACAGAGGGAGGGAGAGGAAGAGGAACATTCCTCCAAGAGGAACGTTCGCACTACAATCCCTTCTCCATTTCATCCTCTGTTTGGGCATGCATACACTCACGTATGGCATGTTTCTCAAGCTGATGGGTCAGGGACTTGAACAGTGCAGTCAACTATGTGGGATCCAACTGCCTTAACCACTACCCCTCCGGCTGGCCTGCACATAAACTTTCAAATGATGCTTCCAACACATATGTTTATTCTAAGCTCTAATTATTTATGCTCAACTGTATTTTTTTTTTTAGAGGTTTTTGCTATAGGGCGCGTGCACTGGCTAAAAAAAAGATGGAGAGAGACAGAGAACCAGAAAGTGAGAAATCACCTCCCTCCTCCACCCCAGGAGGGATGGCCATGCTGTAATCCCCTCTCCTCCATTCTCTTCTAGGGATCCTAGGCATGCATGCACACATGCCCAAGCATGAGTTTAAGCCACTGGGTCCAGGACTCGAACAGCGGTTGACTACATGGGAGTCCAGCGACATAGCCATTATGCTAACTGCTGGTCCCTCAACTGTATCTTAAAAATAATTACTTTAATATCTACAGTGTATCTTAAATAGAATATGCCAAACTGTTTCTAATAATTCAGGGCTTCTGCATATCACTTTTTGACTTGTATGACATCACATTCAAAAGGTAACCAGAAGCTATGTAATAGTACTTAATTAGGTCCTTTCCATGTACCTAACAGCTAAGCAAAATCAATTCTTTAATGGTTTATTATCATGATGTTTATTTATTATATCCGACTTATTGTCACTGTGTCTAATATCTTAGATCCTTCATCTTTTTCTTTGTTTTTCTAATGTATTACCAACCTGACTTCCTGCTTCTTTATTCACACCCAGAACACCTATCAATTTTTTATGTGTTCCAATGTTATTGCTTTAAAATGCAAAGGAAATAAGTGTGTGGATCCACAATGAAGGTTCTAGATTTGCCCCTGAAACCTTTCTGAGTATACTGGGCACACAGATCCACGTGATCCAAGCCTGGCTGAGACTCAAACTGAGGGGGAACCACAGCAGTAAGGTCCTCTGGGGGGTGATGTCTTGCTCTCTTTCCATCTCTGTCTGTCTTGGTCATTCATGGAAGAAGTAAATAAATAAACTTAAGAGAAGTATATTTATCTTATTTGATTGTAATTATGTTAACTCATAATTGAGTGATTATGAGCATAAATTTTCAATAAAGTGATTCTACTTGAAGCCATAAACTTGAAATACTGTTTTCAAATAATTGTATGTCAAAAGCAAAACATTTAAATTCACATACAAGAAATATATATCAGCCCATTGAATATATAAAGATCAATGATATTTCCTTTTTTAAAGAATTATTTTATTTAATTTGCATTTATCATTATTGTTTTTAATTTGACGAGAGAAAGGAAAAAAGAGAGAGAGCGGACATGAGAAAGCAAGCCACCAGGTCTGAGAATCAAACTATAGTCAGTCATGTGGGAGTCTAGCACCTTAACCACCACACCACCTGCCAGGGCCAATTTATAATACGTCTATGTTTCCTATGATTTCCTTGGCATATCAGTAATTTATTATAATTTCAATTTATCAAAAGAAAACAGATTACTGACCAAAGATCCTTATACCAAAAATGAGATGATAATCAGAAATAATACAGTGTTCTTTCATGTATGGAAATTAGTTATGGGAATTAATATAATAGTAGATAAAAATCTTAAAAATAATTATGAGCCTTAGACATGTCTGAGTTCACATTAACATTTGTCTTTGATTCTGATCAGTTATCCAATAACTTTATTTTTGAATTTTCTCATTTCAATACTGTTAATGGAAAAGTAAAAAAATACAATAAAGAAGCTAGTACAATCCAAGTCCTTTCAAGGCTTCATTTCAACAGCCTTTTATTCATGTCCAATTTTATTTTACCTGTATCCTTTATTTTATTCTCCACCACTGCCATACCTGACAACTTTGAAGCTAATCCCAGATATCATATTACTTAATCTTTTCATGTTCCATAATATATTTTAATAGATTGAATCATAATCTAAAATACAGTCTATTCATTGTAATCTGTTAATGAGTCTACATTCCTTTATTTAATCTAGTAATTCAATCTTTATCTCTTGTCTGTGTTTTTTTAATTGATTTGTTGAAGGCATTGATCTTATTTCCTTTGAGTTCCTCAGAATTTGGATTTTGCTGAACATACTGCTTTTTTTTTTTAACACATTTTAAAACTTTTTTTAATGGTTAATAATACTAAGAAACTATTTGATTTAGCCTTAAACTTTTTGGACGGATGCTTAACAAGTGGAATTCTATAATTTCGTTATGAGGAAAATGATTCTCTTTTACTCAATTTTCTTGCTTTTGGTGGTCTTAATTATCATAGCAAGATCAATTAGTTTAATAAGATTGAATTGGTGGTATTCTAGTCTGTTATTACCTCTTTATTTAGTAACTGGAGCTTCTGTACTAAAATTTATGTACATTCCTCATATGCAATTTGACTACTTTTCAAAGAAAAGCAAGTTAAACACTTAATATTCTTAGGACAAGCAGATGGTGTAATGGTTTTGTCGCTGGACACTCACAGAGTTGACAACACAAGTCTTGAATAAGTGACTTAAAACTCACATGAGGCGCATGTGCGTGCATGCCCAAGTTCCCAAGAGAACAGAGGAGAAGGAATTTCAGTGTGACCATCCTCCCTGGGGGGTGATTCCTCGCTTTCTGTCTCTCTGGCCAGCCATGTGCCCTATAACAAAAAATCTCTTAAAAAAAACAACAACCTAATATTCTCCTATAACAGTTAGTTTTTCAGAATGAGTAGCTATGCTAGAATTCCCCAAAATTAATTAATATATTTTATCTTTTATTATCATTTTGAATTTTTGACACTAGTATATTTGATGTATTTCAGTGTGTTGTGGCCATATTTCTTAAGGGAGCTTGAACTGTCTCATTTATCATGAGGAATCACTTCACATTGCTGCCTGATTCCTCCTAACACAATGCGAGTACTGACAGGCTTTTTTCTTTCTAGGATTTAATAGTCTAACAAACTCATTATGTAAATGTTCTGCCCCAGAAGTGGAATCTAACATATCTCCAAGTAGTCTTGGTTGCATTGACGAGAAAATGGTAAGCAAAAGCCAAAATCTGGATATTAAGGGTACTTGTTCTTACCAAATTATTGTTAAAATTTATAAAGATCACAAGCCAGAAAGTGGCATGTTGATTAAGCTCTAAATTCCCCAAAATTGTAGACCTTGTATCTTGAAAAACATGCCAGGCATGTCTATGCATACCCAAAATCATAAGACAAGAATGGAGGAGAAGAGATTACAGAATGACTGTCCTCTCTGGGGGATATTTCTCACTTTCCCTTTCTCTGTCTCTCTCTGGCAAGTGCACTTACTCTATGGCAAAAACAAAAAACAAACAAAAAAAAAAACAAACCCAAAAAATAAAAACACTAAAAAACGTATGAAGGTCAGAATTAGAAAATATAGACTATGCATTTCTGATTAATCAATTAATTTTAGCATATAATAGTATTTATTTAAATCCATGTGTTTATATTGTTAACACTTTTCTCTGACTCTTAAACTATTTGCTGGAAATAATTACTGGTTTGTTTATCCCACTTACTGAAACCTGAAGAAGCCCAGATTGGGCTGCTATTGTCAGAGTGAACAGAACTTCTAGAAACTACCTGATACACATGTTTTAACCTCAAAATGCCACAAGAAGTTTATTGCTTTTCTTGTTCTTTTCTTTACACTTTGGTGAAATCATATGGGTCTTTTGTCATATGTGACGAAAGACTTATACCTATGCTTGGATTGTGAGAATTGTATTTTTATCAAGTTTTGCCAGAAATTGTCTTTGAGATTTTTGTTTTGTGATTTCAAAGACTATGTGCCTTGAAATTTTCAAGGAAGAAAATTTGGAAAGGCAAAACTTATACCTCCATTTTCTAGTGTTCCTGAATATCATTAATAAACATTGGGAATCTGGCAAGTGCACTTACTCTATGGCAAAAACAAAAAACAAACAAAAAAAAAAACAAACCCAAAAAATAAAAACACTAAAAAACGTATGAAGGTCAGAATTAGAAAATATAGACTATGCATTTCTGATTAATCAATTAATTTTAGCATATAATAGTATTTATTTAAATCCATGTGTTTATATTGTTAACACTTTTCTCTGACTCTTAAACTATTTGCTGGAAATAATTACTGGTTTGTTTATCCCACTTACTGAAACCTGAAGAAGCCCAGATTGGGCTGCTATTGTCAGAGTGAACAGAACTTCTAGAAACTACCTGATACACATGTTTTAACCTCAAAATGCCACAAGAAGTTTATTGCTTTTCTTGTTCTTTTCTTTACACTTTGGTGAAATCATATGGGTCTTTTGTCATATGTGACGAAAGACTTATACCTATGCTTGGATTGTGAGAATTGTATTTTTATCAAGTTTTGCCAGAAATTGTCTTTGAGATTTTTGTTTTGTGATTTCAAAGACTATGTGCCTTGAAATTTTCAAGGAAGAAAATTTGGAAAGGCAAAACTTATACCTCCATTTTCTAGTGTTCCTGAATATCATTAATAAACATTGGGAAATATTAAGTGTTAAAAAGTGTTCTGCTAGATAATATCTACTATTTTTCTAAATCTCATTGTCAGTAGGGATTATTAGATAAATAAGTAAAATATTTTTATACTGCAAGCAATATCAATTTCCTGAAACTGAAAATAGAGGGTTCAGGTTCTGATTAAGAAAAGGTAAACACACCTTAGTCTGATCACAACTAAAAATCCTGGAAGTATAATGGAATAGCTACCTGATAATTCTGTGTAGTGAATTGTAGTAAAACAGTTTAGGTAGAAAACCAGAATTCAATGAAATGACCCTAGTGATTTTCTTAGCATTTTCCCTCTTCTTTTATCCTCCTTTTTAGATAGGTACAATAATTTTGGAAACTTTAAAACTAGCATTGAGTACAGAGAGAAAGTGCTAACAGACATATGAGGGTAAAGTTTTCTGTTAAAAATGATGTATATGGTGGTCTAGCAGGTAGCAAGATGATTAAGATACTGGACTACCACATGGCTGATTATGGTTGGAGTCCCAGATGGAACTGTTGAAAAATCATGCAAAATGCTTGTGCATACATACCCAAACTCCTGAGAAGAGAATGAAAGTGAAGGATTTGTGGTGTGGTCATCCCCATTTTGGGGGGGTGGGGTGATTTATCACTTTTCATCTCTCTGTCACTTTCTTTCTTTCTTTTTTAAACTTATCTTGTTTAACTTTATTTATTTATGTTAACTTGACCAGAGAGATACAGAAAGAGAGAGAGAAAGAGAGAGAGAGAGAAAGTCACCAGGTCTGGGACTCAAACTGCAGTTGGCTGTGTGGGAGTCCAGTGTCCCTAACCGCCATGCAACCTGCTGGCCCTCTCTTGCTGTCTTTTTCTGGAGAGCACATGCGCCCTATGCGAGAGTCAAAAAAAGTCAAAAATATAAAAAGATGTATATTGCAATATCATTAATTTGATTTTTATGTGCTACATGTGTATTTTTAAAATTTTCTTCTTCACATTCAATTGTTTTATATCTCCATAGCACACAATGCGGTTTTTCAAAAATTGTTAACTTACTACTAAATCAAAGTTATTACTGTATATTAACATCTTCTCCTGAGAAGAACTTTATATTCTTAAGTATGTCAAGTGCTACCTTCCTAAGCCCCTCCCAACTGCCACTGCCATCCACTCCCTCCCCTATAGTGTCTGGTATCCACACTGTCTCCTGTACTGCTAGTATATCTTCAGGTCTTTCAATTTCTGTCATCGAGTGCAGACATTTGATATATCTTGAAACGCCACATTGTGTGCAATAGAGATGTACAATGATTAAATATAAATAAAACATCATAAAATAAAACAAAAATAAATAAAATAAAATACAGAAAAAGTACTGTCTGGTTTAAAGAATGTAAAAAGGAGCCCCTGTGGGATATAGAGAGTGGAGAAAATTCCTTGACGTGTTTTTAATCTTTATTTAATGCTCAGGAGTCCCATTCCTGAGGCTGAAATGTAATAGGAGCAAAACTGATGAGGCGGCTATGCAAATATTTAATATTTAAGGTTGTGGAAGCTTTCTTTTTTACTACAAGACTTGATATTATAAAAGGATATATGGGAACAATTTCCATTGCTAGTTTTATCTTTGTTCTTCTGAAATTTCCCTCAAAAGACTGAAAGAGTCATGAGAAATATGAAGCAAAGAATAATATTAGGTAGAATCAGGAGATGGCATGATTATGTTGCTAGACTCCCACATAGTCGACTGTAGTTCGAGTCCTGGGCTCAGAGTCTTAAACTTAACACCAGATGTGTGTTTGTGTGTGTGTGTGTGTGTGTGTGTGTGTGTGTGTGTGTGTGTCCAATATCCCAAGAGGAGAATGGAAGTGAAGGGAATGTGGTATGATTTCTTGCTGTCCGTCTGTCTCTCTGGTGAGCACACATGCCCTATAGCAAAAATCTCTC
>NW_006159463.1:458180-458833 GCF_000334495.1 Tupaia belangeri chinensis
AGAGTGTCTGGTATCCACACTGTCTCCTGTACTGCTAGTATATCTTCAGGTCTTTCAATTTCTGTCATCGAGTGCAGACATTTGATATATCTTGAAACGCCACATTGTGTGCAATAGAGATGTACAATGATTAAATATAAATAAAACATCATAAAATAAAACAAAAATAAATAAAATAAAATACAGAAAAAGTACTGTCTGGTTTAAAGAATGTAAAAAGGAGCCCCTGTGGGATATAGAGAGTGGAGAAAATTCCTTGACGTGTTTTTAATCTTTATTTAATGCTCAGGCGTCCCATTCCTGAGGCTGAAATGTAATAGGAGCAAAACTGATGAGGCGGCTATGCAAATATTTAATATTTAAGGTTGTGGAAGCTTTCTTTTTTACTACAAGACTTGATATTCTAAAAGGATATATGGGAACAATTTCCATTGCTAGTTTTATCTTTGTTCTTCTGAAATTTCCCTCAAAAGACTGAAAGAGTCATGAGAAATATGAAGCAAAGAATAATATTAGGTAGAATCAGGAGATGGCATGATTATGTTGCTAGACTCCCACATAGTCGACTGTAGTTCGAGTCCTGGGCTCAGAGTCTTAAACTTAACACCAGATGTGTGTTTGTGTGTGTGTGTGTGTGTGTGTGTGTGTGTGTG
>NW_006159463.1:458892-483797 GCF_000334495.1 Tupaia belangeri chinensis
GTCCGTCTGTCTCTCGTGTGAGAACACATCCCGTAAAGCAAAAATCTCTCTCTCAAAAAAAAAAAAAAAAAAATATATATATATATATATATTAAGCTTAAACAAACTGTTTTTAGCAGCTTTATTTGTAATTTCTGGCTTAAACAAGATGTTTTTAGCAGCTTTATTTGTAATTTCTGAACTTGGTTGGAAGCAACTAACCAAGATGTTCTCCAGTACGTGAATGGATAAATAAAATCTGGTACATCCAGACAATAGAATATTCTTCCATGCAAAAGAAAATATGAACTATTAAGTCATGACTGTAAGTCGTGAAAAGACACAGAGGAAATATAAATGCATAAGACTGAGTAAAGAATCCAATCCTAAAAGGCCACGTAGTGCATGATCCCAACTACGTGACATTCTGGAAAAGGCCACACTACAGACACTGTAAGAAAATCAGTGACTGCCAGGTGTTTGGGAAGGGGAGAGAGAAATAAGCAGGGCCCATGGGTTTCAGAGCAGTGAAACTACACTTCAGTGGTGGTGGACACACATTTGTCCAAACCCACAGGTGGTCTTTGAGAATAATGATGTGTCAGTGTGGGTTTATTTATTGTAACCAAAGTATCGCCCTGATGAAGGATGTTGACAAGGGTACATGAAAAATCCCTGTAGTTTTCACTGGTTTTGTTGTGAATCTAAATCTGTTGTAAAAAATGAAAGGTCTCTAAAAACACCTCAAGAAAATTGACATATACAGTAAAAACACTTGTGTATTAAGTATTTAATATCATTTTAGACTAACAGGTAATTTACTAATCCATTTCATTTTCAGCTAGGTTTGTATTGCATTTTATAGTGCCCTGGTCAAAGTTATGTTATAGTCGGTATCATCTGAAACGGAGTCAATGGGTCCTTGTTATTATTAATAATATTTAAAATACTTTTTTTTTTTTTAGGTTTTTGCCATAGGTCCTAGGTACTCACCATAGAGCGACAGTGAGAAGGAAAGTGAGAAATCACACCTAAGGAGATGTGGCCACACCACAATGCCTTCTCCATTCTCCTCCTGGGATTTTGGTCACATGAGCACACTCACAGGTGTGAGTTTTCAAGCCTCCAGGATCAACTGTAACCTTAGTCAGCCATGTAGGGAGTCCAGCACTTTAACCGCCATGCCACCAACTGCCCCACTAATTAAAATACTTAAAAAAAGAAAAAAAAACTCACTTAAAGATTTATGTTAGAGTGGAACTAATTATCATATATAAAACATATACATATAACATAAACATATTCAAATATGATATTTCCATGGTGGTGTCATCTTGTTAGTGCAGGGGACAAATCTGATAATTACTGCCCTGTAGTGTCACTTGATATTTGTTATCATCATTGAATACCTCCTGGTATTGTTCTATTTGAAATGCAAGGCACTGGAGAAATTTAGTTATGAATTGCAGCAAGTATTCATAGGAATCTCAAAAAGATTTCAGAAGAAGATAAATGTATAACAAGTATGTTACTTTAAGTCAATTGTTACACTATTTGTAACAAGTAATTTTCTAAAAGGATGATGTAAATAAATTATTGAGTTTTTCCAGAGATAAGCTCATGATGGAATATATCCTAATTCCTTTCCCTTTAAAAGAGAATGATATGTTGGTCATTCTTTTGGAGATGGTCCCAGGTAGCACATTTGGGGAAATGAAGAAGGCAAAAAATTGTAGGCACATGTGTTGTGGGTTGTTTGCAAACCTCAGTTGGTGTCATTGGACACAGAACTGAAGAGAAACACCAGCAGATTAGCACATAGTATAGAAGCTTTTTTAAAAAAATTAAATTAGCATTTATTTATTTATTTGTTTAATTTGACTAGAGAGGGACAGAGTTGGAGGTGGGGTGGTGGGGGAGGTCAGAAAGCAAGCCGCCAAGTCTGGAACTCATGTGAGAGTCCAGAGCCCTTAATCACAATGCCACCTGTCAGCCCCAAGTATAGAAACTTTTATTTGGCTAAACAAAATATACTCTGAAGAAGAAAGAGCAAATTGTTGATCAGACCAGCTATCCCAGGATCATTTGGATGTTTTATTTACTTATTTCTTATAATCACTATTTTCATAATTGCTCTGGATATTTTTCTCCTGGTCTCTCCCCTGTGTGACCCCTCCCCTTTTCCCACCAGGCGGTCTTTGGTTGACAGCCAGGATTCACATAACATATATACTTCTACACATGCGTCTTTTTAAAAATTAATTAATTAATTAATTAATTTTAGAATTTATTTTGAAAGGGCAGTGGGGAGGAGAGAGGGTTGTCAGAACTGCGATGCTAATACATGCTAGTATACACATGTAGCTTCAGGCCTAATGCACATATCTGAACTTTAGACAAGAAGGAGGGGCACAGTACTTGGCCTTGAAACCAGGCAAGCCAGAGTTCACCTTTGAGGCATGGTAGGGACTTTGCATGAGTGTTGGGGCCTGTGGGTGGCTGACATCATTTCTATTAGGAATTGTTCACCACAGGCCAGACTAATCCAGGTGAACTTTCTGTCAGTGAGGGAGGGCAGGCCTGTCTCACCCTGCTGGTATCTAATTCTAACAGTAGAACAAATAGGGCTCAGTCTTGCTGGGTCCCCTCTGATGTAATATGCCTTAATTATCCATCTTGATTACAGAAAGGCGAGAGTTTCCCTCAAAGGCATCCACATCCCCTACTACACTGCTTATATCTGAGCAAGCTCACTGGTGCTTAAAAGCATCACACGTATGCTGGGGAAAAAGCACATTCATTGTTTAGAGGAAATTCAGATTTAAATAGGCCTTCGGTATCTTGTCTGACAACCGGTGCGGGTGGAGCCTCTGTGTTAAGTTATAGTGTAGCCCTTACCATCACTCCAGTGTTCACACCTCCATAAGCTTCCTCTTGCCTCTTGACTATTCTATGGGGTTTTGGGGGAAAATACTTTCAGGTAGTCACATTTATAAATATTTTCTTTGTTTTGTCTTGTATTTGAGTCTTAATTATAAAAGTCATTTCTTGCCTAAAGTAAATTTATTATTTTTTTCTATTTACTCTTTTTTTTTCATTGCCAGAGAATGCACACATACACAAGAAAGAAAGATTGAATGAAAGAGAGAGTAGGAGAAGAAGAGAGCACCCCTAAACAGGGCCCAGTTATACTGCAATTACTTCGCCATTTCTTTATCTTGCCAGGATTTGGGGCATACACATACATGCATTTGATGCATTTTTCAAGTCACGAGGGCTGGGGTTCTTATCGAGGTGAGGATTGGAAGACACAGTTTCCTCAGTCACTAGAGCCCTGGACTAGCCCTCTGTTCACTTTTAAACTGAGTCATACTAGAGTGTGATGAAAGAGGTAAATAGCTACGGCAGCATCTGATCACTTAAACATTTTTGGTGTTATTTCTCTTTTGTAATATTATTATTACATATTTTATTTTAAGATTAAAGTACATTCCATTCTCATAGGTTTAATTTAGAGCTTCTAACTTACCTCATGGAGTCAAAGATCTTCTTATCTTGTCTTAGAGCATCTGACACACAGGTTCTTTCCTTCTTTGCTTGGGTAATTTTCTCATTCTAGGACTTCCTTCCCTATTCGCCAGTCAGCATAACTTCTGAAATGTGCAGGTATATTAGTTACGTATTTAGGTTTAATCAGGCATTTGCAGACTTAGCAGTTTAAAGTGCGCGTACACACACACACACACACACGCACACACACACACACGCACACACACACACACGCACACACACACACACGCACACACACACACACGCACACACACACACACGCACACACACACACACGCACACACACACACACGCACACACACACACACGCACACACACACACACGCACACACACACACACGCACACACACACACACGCACACACACACACACGCACACACACACACACGCACACACACACACACGCACACACACACACACGCACACACACACACACGCACACACACACACACGCACACACACACACACGCACACACACACACACGCACACACACACACACGCACACACACACACACGCACACACACACACACGCACACACACACACACGCACACACACACACACGCACACACACACACACGCACACACACACACACGCACACACACACAGTTCAGTTTCTCCGAGTAATAATCCAGGAGCAGCAAAGCTGTGTAGTCACCTGCAGTATTTTTTGTAAAGTTGAAGTCAAGCTATAGCTGGGGTGAGAGTAATATAAAGACTTGACAGGTGTGGAAGGATTCACTTTTAAGATCATTTATGTGATCATGATATTTATTTACTTACTTTTTGGTCATGAAGTTAACAAAATTCATTTATTTTTGGTTATGCATCTTTCCATTTTTGTGATTGGTATATTTTATTGTAGAATTTTTCTTTTGTTTATCTGTTTGTGGTATTTCAGCCTGCCATAATAATTTAAAATAGTTCTCAATAAATTATCAATATTATTTAAAACGTCCCCCATGATAGTGATATAAATATGCCTGACAAGTTGTATGATCCGCAAAACTAGATCTGCTTTATCAGAGTTGAGCCACTAGACAAATTATGAAAAGATATGATGAATTTGTTTAAACAAATTATTCTCAGTATTCAAGTTGCTCCAGTTTTAAGTTTCTCTGATTCCAGTGCTAGTCAAGAGAGTCATTGGACGCCGCTGTAATATTTAGGTATCAAACACTTGACAGTTACTTTGGTGATTTGTCAGTCAAGATAATTGTCTGGCTCATCTGAGGCAGCTACCTAACCACATTTCTGCCCTAAATAGTATTTGCTTCTCTCTTTTGGGACCACTTCCAGTGACAAACCAAGTCTAAACATTTTTTCAACCTTCTTTATGCCATTGTGGTTGACATTTCCTGAATATCTACTTGAAGATTTGCTTCTGCCCACCTAGAAATATTTTCCATATGAGACAAGAATCTTGAATCAATCTGAAATTGGTCATTCCAGGTCAACTAAGGCAGATGACTGTATTTAATGTCACAGAGGAGAAGGTAATAAAATAACAAAGTGTTTGTCATAACATGGAATATAAAAACAAGACAAATATTTTAATAGTCAAGTAGTTTAAAGTTCTACATATTTTTAAAATTCATCTTCAAAATATGATGCTATAACTCAATTTTAGTAGAAGTTATTATGTCAATTATACAAATAATTCTTTTACTATAGTAACAATGCTATGGTGTAAATGTTTGTGTCTGCTCCCAGTTTCATGTCCAAACTTAATCTCCAATGCAACTGTATTAAGAGGTAAGGCTTTTACCATGACTAAGGCACAGGGGCTCTCCCCTCACGAATGACATTAGTGCCTAATAAAAGGGCATGAGGAAATCAGCACCTTCCCTCCCTTCTACCATTTGAGGATACAGAATTTACTCTCTTCAGAGGATGCAGTGACAGGGCACTTCCTGAAAGCAGAGAGTAACCCCTACTAGATACTGGATATGCTTCTGACTTAATCTTGGACTTCCTGGGCTCCAGAACTGTAAAGAATATGTTTTTATGCTTATAAATCACCCAGTCTACGGTTATTTTGTTTCAGTAGCCTAAATAGGCTAAGACAAACTATAAATAACTATTGCCAATTTCCACTTGCTTCCTTTAAAATATTGATGAGCCATTTCCCAATATAATCAATAACAATATCCCATTTTATATCTCTGTCACCCCTAATATACAATCTACAACATATCCTAAAATAGAAAAAAAAAATCTGAAATTTTTCAACACTATGACCATCTCCAAGTCAATTTCAAATTATCTATATTTTTAGAATTTCCTTAGAATTTAAATGTGTAGGTCCTGGCACCAGAATTAGTCAGACATTAAAGCTATAAACTTATTTATTTTCTCTTTGTACATTCTTGCCTTTTCATCTTGGGTAGTAGAACGTGCTCCAGTTTGGTTTTCACTATGTTATCACCTCCTAGCATTATCAAGCCTACTGTATTCCTTCTTTATTTTATTCAAAACATCCTACTTTGATAGTCAGAGACATGATTATCTGGAAAAGCTATCCAAAACTGACCATTGCCTAGATAAATTATTCCAGATATACTGAAAGAACAGGCTCAGCATCCTCAATATTATCCTATCTTAAAAGTAAACTTGTTAATAGTGATATCATTAAAAATAAGAATTGTTCTTATAAAATGTATCTTTTTATATTTTCATAAATTGTAAAAAGAACTGTTGGGCAGCTCAAGGTATAAGTTAAAAAACACAGGTTTTTTTTGTACAGCATTGCTAATGTCATTGTTTTAAAGCTCAAATACTTAAATTTTCCATTAACCTTTTAGAAAGGGGCTTTTATTATTTTATTATGCTCTTTTTGTATAGATTAGAATGTTTGTGTGTGTGTGTGTGTGTGTGTGTGTGTGTGTGTGTGTGTTCACCATCTCGGCCAAGCACCCTTCTCTCCCAGTCTCCTCCTCTGGGCTTGACTTCTTTGCTCAGTACCCTCTTCCCAAGGTCCTGTGTCCCATATACCCTCTCTACAGCATCCATACTGTATTTTTGTTTTAGAGATTAACAACATGATATTATAGGATACATACAGGTAGTAAATAATTATTATAGTGAGACATATTAACATTACATGTGTGTGTGTGTGTGTGTGTGTGTGTGTGTGTGTGTACGTGTGCAGGTGAAGAGAGAGTAAGGTCTTCAACACTTCTTATTATGTGACTTTTCAGGCAAGAGATTTTTCTCCACAAAACCAGGAAAATGTCTGCAGATTTGTGAGGTGAAAGAAAAAGAATATGGAATTAATATAGATTCAGAACTAGAATAATTATGAAAACCTTTGTAAAGTTATTAATCACCTAGCCTGAGTGTGAATAAACCAGTTTTTCCCAGCAAATAATTAATGGGCTGGATATCATAACCCAGACTTATTAGAGACAAAAAAAAAAAACAGGAATGCATAGATATTTTTAATCCTTTTCTGAAAGTTGATGCCTTCCTGAAATCATGATTTGGATCAAGGTTAATCTAATATCTGAGTGGCTAAGTGCCCAGTTCATATTTAGCATATACAGTGGCATAGTAATTATCACAAAACTGAATTTTATTCACATTTGAGGTAAAGGAAAAAAGTTTTATTCTTTTTTAATGGGTTATATTGTACTCATGGGCATCAATTTTTATTCAACTTATTTATTTACGTATTTATTCATTTATTAGTTTTTTGCCATAGGGAAAATGCTCTCCTTGGACACAGACAGGGACAGTAAGAGAGAAGGTGAGAAATCAATCCCTTCTCTATTCTCCTCTCAGGATTTTGAGCACATGCACACAAACCCAGCATTATTTTCAAGTTGCTGGTGCTGAGACTTGCAAGGAGTCAACAATGCAGGAGTCAAGTACCTTAACCACTACATCACTATTGGCCCCCCCAAAAAGAATTGATTCCCTTATCAATAAGCTGAAGGAAAATTATACGGCAACATATCATATATAAACTTATGAGTGAAAGAAGAATCTTTTATATACACGTTCTATTATTTTAACCAACGTGTCCTGCTTAAGTACGAATAAATTTAAGTATGATACTTAGTAAAAAGATTTTATGTCATTGTAACTTGTATTTGATATGGACATGAAAATAGAAAACTTTGCCATCTGCCAAAATTGCTATAATTTATTTATCAAAAATTGTTTAGAAATTTGTGAGTGGGGGAACCAGCAGATGGCACAATGGTTACATGACTGGACTCCCATGTAGTTGACCTCAGTTCTGGCCCCAGACATGGTGGCTTAAGGCATGTAGGGTGGGGACCAGCAGTTAGTGTAATGGCTATGTCGCTGTACTCCCATGTAGTCGACCGAGGTTCGAATCCCGGACCCGGCAGTTTAAACTCATGATGGGCGCATGTGTGTGCATGCCCAAGATCCAGAAAAGAGAATGGAGAAGGGATTGCAGTGTAGCCAACCCCCCTGGGGAGTGATTTCTCACTTTCTGTGTCTCTGTCTCTCTCTGTCTTTCTGGCAAGCGCAGGCATCCTATAGGAAAAACAAATAAACAAGCAAAACAACAAAAAGACATGTAGGGCATGGGTGTATGTGTGTGCCCAAACTTCCAGGAGGAGAATGGAAGAGAAGGGATTGCGGTTTGACCATCTTCCCGGGGGTTGGTTTCTTGCTTTCTATCTCTCTGTCTCTCTGGTGAGCACATACACCCTATAGCAAAAATCTCTCTAAAGATAAACATGAAAAAAGAAATATGTGAGTGGGAATGTGACATTAAAATCAAACTGTTTGTAGTTTGAAATCTGATTTTTTATGTATCAGATAAAAACCTTTGGAACCGTTTCTCAACTTTTTGTAAGATGCAGATCATAATTTCTACATAATATGATCATTGCAATGATTAATGAAGGCAAATGAGTTAATCAGGGCCAGGATTAAAGAAGTGTAGTGTAAACAAAGCACAGTGTGCTACTTATTGTCATATTGTTTCTGGGAACTTTTAAGTTAAATTTGCCTTTACAGTATTGCTCAAACACTCATATTTTATTTGTATTTATTGCAGCACTTGGAGCATAAGATTCATTTGCTTGAGCTCACTTCCCTTGTTTATATTCCTAGCTCACTACCTCAGTTCATTCAGACTTTCTTTATTTGAAAATGACCTAATCAGGGATGCCTTCTTTATGCAATCTAAAATGGTCTTCTCTTCTTCACATAAATCACCACATGGTATTCTTACTAAATTTATTTCTAGTTTGCCACCCCTAACACAGAAGTTCTATGAAAAGAAAGATATATGTAGCAGTCCCCATTTTTCTACTGCAAACATTTTTAATGAAACTAAGTTAGTACTCTTCCTTTACTATAAATATGATTGAAGGGTACAGCGGGTAATTCACACTTAATAGAGTCTCAGATTCTTACAAAAGTCTTATGTAATAATCAATTTAATGGTGACAAACTAAGCTCTTTCATAAATAGGTAGAAAAAAATTCCATGCATAAAGGTATTTCTTAAGCTCCAAACCTAATGCCATACATTTATCAAATTTATCTCTAAAAATCTAGTAGTTAACAATGTAATGCATTTATGTTTTGAGAATCTACATCATATTCAGTGAAAACATGCACGTGCCTGGCATGAGTTTCAAGCCTCCAGGTTTGAGTTTGACCAATCAAAGCAAGATTGGTCATGTGAGAGTCCAGGGGCATAAACATTATATGCCATCTGCTGGTCCCCAGATAAATATCTTCAGTGAATAAATTACTGAACAGAAGCAAAGCATGTACAGTGGAGAGATATGTGAAAATACTTAGCAGTTTTGGTAGTTAATGGTCCAACATGGCTAAACCCTGTAACTGTTCATTGGTTTTCATTAGCGTCATCCTCTAAAATGTAAATATAAGTAAATAAGCATAATTTAAATAAATAAATAAATCTAAACATAAACATACATATAAATAAATAAATGGCAAGGGTCATTTCAGAATGTATTAAAATATCAATGTAATATACTATATTTAATTAACAAAGCAGGTCCTATGTTTTCTTTGACAGGATTTTTTTTAATGCTTTTTGATTTTTTCATTTATTATTATTATAATTTCAAAGGATATAAGACATGCATATATGTGGGGATTAGTGCTTTTTCAAAACATTTACATCACATGATGATCAAATCAAGACAATAAACATATCTACCATCTAAATTATGCATCATACGTTGTATTTTACACAATGAAATCCACTCTTGTAATTATTTTAACGTACACATCAAATTGTCTCCAGCTGCTGTTCCTCTACTGTGGCCTCGTGCTCTGGAACTCATCCCACTTACGTATGTGTCGTCTTGTATCTGTTAATCAAGTTCTCCCAGTCTCCCTCCCCTTACCCACTGGGGCATCCATCCTTATATTCCCCACTTCTATGTCCCATTCTAGAGACAGACATTGATTCTGCAATCTGTTCTTCAATTCTGTAGCTGTTTTTAATTTTCCATTTATATGGGCCGATACGTCCACTTTTTTTAGCAGTTTTTAAAAACTTACTACTGCATGCTCCCAGTGTTCTAATCATGCATGTTTAGACAATTGTAAGTCATTGAAAAGACGACTAAAGGGCTTTGTAAATGTCAGTAACCACATAATGGGCATGACTTGGAGTGTTTCACAAACATAAGACATCATAAGACATCCTATGTCTAATATTTGGGAAAAACATGTAGAAAACTAAATTCACCATAAAAAAATCTTAGAATCAAAAATTTTTTTTCTAATATCTGACTTCATGCTAATTGCTGTATTTGATTTCCATTATGCTGGCTTCTCTTCAGCTGTCTTAGGGCTCTGGAAGCCTTCCAACTTGTTCTGACTGCTTGATAATTGAACTGGCTCTCAAACTTTATATTAAGCAAACTCTTCCTCCTTATCATTTTAAAGGATGATGCTAATGGACACCAAATGAACAGTTACAGTGTTTAGCCATGTTGGACCATTAACTAACAAATCTGCTAAATACTTTCGTACATCTCTTCATTGTACATGCTTTGCCTCTGTATAATCATTTATTCAAAATAAGGTATATAACTGGGGACCAGCAGATGGTGTAATGGCAACACCACTGGACTCCCACATGATCAACCCCAGTTCAGGTCTTGGATCTGGAGGCTTGAAACTCTCACCAGACACGTGTGTCTGTGTGCCCAAAATCCCAAGAGGAGAATGGAGGAGAAGGGATTGAGGTATGGCCATCCCCCTGGGGCAGGAGGAGGGGCTGATTTCTAGCTTTCTGTCTCTCTGTCTCTCTGGTGAGTATATATGCCCTGTAGCAAAAATTCTCAAAAAATAATGCCTAGTATTTTAATCTTATCTTTATACTATTTCTGTCAAACACTGAATTAGAATTATGTATTGAATTTTTTTCTTGTCCTAAGGTATGAATTTCTCATTTTCCTTGATAATGTTTTATTTACTCTTATGTCCTTCCTACCATAAATATGATAATAATATAGTAAGGGGATATGCAAGATAGAAGGATATTGGTTAATGAATACAAAACTGCAGTTAGAAAAGAAGAGTAAGTTCTAGTGTTCTAGAGCTCAGTAAAGTAGTTATAGATAGCCACAATTATGTACATTTTAGTAGAGCTGAAAGAGGGGTTTTTTATTGCACTCAACACAAGGTAATGATAAATGCTTGAGATGATGAATATGCTAATTACCTTGATTTGATCATTACAAGTTATATTCACGTACTGAAAAATCATTGCCAAGAGGTGGCATGGTGGTTAAGGCATTGGATTCCCACATAGCCAACCATAGTAAGAGTCCTAAACCTGGTGGCTTGCTTTCTCACTTTCTGTCTCTCTCTCAGTCTCTTTCATCAGGGTGTGTGCCCAATAGCAAAAAATTTAAAAATAAAAATAATTAATTAATTCTTAAAGGACTCACCCAGTACCACATAAATATGAACAATTGTAACTTTTCAATTGAAAATAAAAAAGAAACAGAAATAATTATAATATACTAGAAACCAATGATATGTTGACTGAACTAGAATTAAAATTAATATTTATAAATGATACTAGATTAGCTGAGGTATATAAAATTCTATGATCTTGTAGCCCATTTCTCAACTATTTTATAAGATATCCTTCTAACTCTAGTTTATTTTTTTTCTTTACTCCTTTATTCTCTTTTTAATTGCCAGAGGGTGCCTGCACTCTTCAGAGACAGTGTGATGGGGAAGCATCCCCCAACAGGGCATGGTCACAATAAAATTCCTTCTTCTCCAATATTCTTGTTCAGAATTTGGGGAAAGCACACACACATGCCTATAATGATTTTCAACCTGCCAGGGCCAGAATTTAAGCCGCAGTTGGCCATATGGGATCTAGCTCCCTTAAGCATTAGGCTATGGGCACAGCCCCTCTTTATTTTAATTTTAGATATGACTTCATACAGACCACAGAGGAAGACACTGAAGTAAGGGAGGTCGAACAACAGAGTAAGAATGGTGACTAGTAACTCCTCATTCCATGGAACTTGGTATGTATTCCCACTTTCAGACCACTACACCTCCATCATTCCTCACTTCTCATTGACTCTTACCCCCACGGTCTGTCACCCTCTATGGCCTCTTTTTACAGGACTGTGAAGATTTATTTATTTATTTAAATTTGACCAGAGAGAGACAGAGAGAGAGAGAGACAGAGACAGAGGGGAAGTGAAACAGCAAGTCACTAGGTTTGGGAATCAAACCCTGGTCAACAATGTATGTAGGAGTATCCAACACCTTAACCATCAAGCCAGCTGCTGGTCCCCTCATAGTGCTTTTTTAAAAAGAATTATTTATTTAACTTCATTTGTCATTATTATTATTTTTTAATTTGCTACAGAGCACATGTGCTCATCAGAGATGAACAGAAAGAGAGAGAAAGTGAAAAAGCAAGCTGCCATGTCTGGGACTTGAACTGCCATTGGCAATGTGGGAGTCCAGTGCCTTAACTATTATACCACCTGCTGGCCCCTCCTATAAAAATTTTAAGTGTTGACTTAACTATTATTCTCTCAATACTACCTTTATGGTAGTTGTATTCTTCAGGTAGATTTAATGTCTACAAAGATGATCTTTCTGATAATCCAGCCTCTCAATTATAACAAACAAACACTTTCAAATTAAAATATGCTTAAGTTTTTCTTTTATTATAGCTAACCAATAAAGTTAGCAGTTAAGTTTTTGTCTGCCTTTTTCATGCATCATTATTATTTTCCTCAACAATTTGGTCAGTCTCATCAGCATAAAAGCATGTGTCATAACTCCAGTTTTCAGGCAAAATCATAACTCCCTTAATCTAATATCCTTTCATTGAGTTTTCACTTCATTGAATTTTTCTGCACTTATTATTTTTTTAATTAATTAATTTACATTCATTTACTGAGCATTGTCACAGCATACAAAATGTGATTTCCCATCCAGAATATGTTGCATAGTAGGTTAATCATACATGTTATCGTCAATAATTTTTCATTTCTAGTTTCATATATATATATATATATATATGTATATGTATATACATATATATTTTTTCCCTCTATTTCTCACCCTCTGCCATTTCCCACCCTCCTCCCACACTATCTCAGGTGTCCACAGTTGTTTTGTATTTCTTTTTTCCCCCACATTTTATTGATTCACAAAATTTTTTAAATAATCTAACTGTACTTATTATTAACACACAATAAACATTCCTCAAGAACTTAGATTTTATCAATGCTTCCTCTTTTGTCCATTTCATTCTTTTTTTTTTATTAGAATTATTTTATTCAACTGCATTTATTTATTTATTTATTTATTATAATTTGGTCAGAGAGGAACAGAGAGAGAGAGAAAGCAAGTCACCAGGCCCGGAACTCGAATCACAGTTGGTCATGTGGTAGTCCAGTGCCCTTAACCACCAATCCACTTGTCAGCCTCGTCTATTCATTCTTTAACCCACCCCAATAAAGCTCTAATTTTCGGACACTACTGCAACAAAAATATTATTTTCCAAGTGAAAAAGTGGTATTCACATTGCTTGCAACAGTGGACATCTCTGAGACTTTGCTCTTCACGTACTATACTAACGCCGTGTTTCTCCTCAATCAATGGTGCCCCATTTTGTTCCGTTAATTTATATCTCATGTCTCTGATTTTTCAAGCACTTAGTTCTAGAGTCACTGCTAACTACCTTTTGTTTTCCATCTGCACATACCTCTTTTGTAAAATGATTGATTCTATGGTTTAAATACCATACACTCATAGCATCCTAAGCAATAACTTTAAACTAGGTCTTTCCATTGAGCTTCAGATTTGTAAATCAACTTGCTATGCAACATCTTTGTTGGAATATTCTATAGACTTCTGGAATTTAACATTCCCAGAGCTGAGCTTTTAACCTTTGCTCTGACACACTCTTTGCTATCATTTTTTACCTTGGAATATTGTAATTTTTGTGTATGTCTGAGATCTAAAGTTTTATTCATGTAGGTCTGAGAAATAATGGATGAAATAGGGAAATATTAAATATACTCTAAGTTTTTTTTTTTTTTTCTTGAGAGGTTTTCACTATAGGACGCGTGCGCTCGCCAGACAGACAGAGAGAGAGAGAGAGACAGAAAGTGAGAAATCACCCCCCAAGGGGGATGGCCATGCCACAATCCCTTCTCCTCCATTCTCTCGGGATCTCGGGCACGCACGCACATGCGCCCGGCGTGAGTTTTAAGCCACCGGGTCCGGGATGCGAACCACGGTCGAATATACTCTAAGTTTTGAGTAGTTTTTACTGTATGTTTATTAATAATATGTACAGTAGAAAAATCCATCCTTTATTATTTTTGCTTGTAACTCATCTTCAATTTGTCCACAATCTATTGACTCTAATTCTGTAATACATGAAAAATTCAGCCATGTCTTATTACCTTAGCCACTGCTATGTTAGTGCAAACCATCATCTATTGGTCTTGCTTATGACTGACAGCTTCTAATTGTTCTCCTTTCCTCTTTCCTGGCTTTTCTGGCAGCAATTTTAAAGTTATCTGATTAACGTGACTCACTGTTTAGAACCTTCCAGTGGCTGGATAACTCTGGTGAATACCAGAGTCCTGACATGATGCGAACTCCTATAACTTTCTCATTTCCCCCTTATTTTTTCCTTTAATCATTCACTCAGCCCAAGGTGCTATGGCCTTAATACATCTTCCTAGAATAAGGCAGTTCTACTTCTTCTAGCTAGAGCTTAAAAGTTTTATTCCCTTAACCTAGAATTTCTTGTATAAACATGGGCTTGCCCTACAACCTCATTTTGGTCTCTGTTTAAATATCTCCTTCTCACTGAAACCTTCACTATCTCATTTTACTTATCCATCATGATACACTTTAAATCCTTCACAGCTTTCTTTGTCAACATAACACCAGTGGCCAAATTAAAACATTAAAAACTTTTGAATCCATGAGTCAACCTATAAGAACATATCTGTATTAAAATAAACATATTAAATTTTATGAATCAAGGAAAATAGAAAACCTATAGAAAACTTAGCAATTTTTATTAAAAAGATGCTAGTGTGGTCACAGCTGTCATGGCACAGGTGGAAGGGCACCACTGGAACCATGTCAGAGGCCAGGGCCTGAAACTCAGGGTGACCTGAACATGCCAGTTGGCCAAGAGTCACCCATGATCCTGGATGGCTGGGTGGCTAAGGGAGGATCACAACATGGGGGTGTCTGTCTGTCTCTGTCTCTGCTCCTCTCTCTCTTTCACATGCACACATACACAATAAATACACTCTTTTTGTTGTTTTTCTAAAAACGATGTTAAAAAGATCTTAGAGGAGTCAGAATTCATTTCAGTTGATTCAAGAAGTAGAGGCTTGCCTTGGAGTGGGTGCTATCCTCCTTCGGAGGCAGTGTTACCATTTTCCTAGGAGGCCAGAATAATGGAGTGACTGGAATGTTGTCCTTGGTGGAGTGAGGTCAGTGGCAAGTGGGACGTTTGGTCATTTTTATGGTTCTGTAGCATTCTTGCTTTTGTTTGTGTGCTGGTGGATTACAAAGTGCCATATTTTTGTCTCCTTCTATCATAGTCACAGAGTGACTTCATCTGATGTTAGAGTTCTGCAAAATTGCTTATGTACAGCACAATAGCAGCAGGTAGCAACAAGCCAGCCAACAACTGGCAACTGTTAGAGGTTAACTTTTCTTTATTGATATCAATAAAATTTTCAACACATCTCATTTTTAATAATATTTTCTAATGGACAAAAATATTATAAATTGTTTTGTAATATTATTTTTCCAATGTTCTTTCCTATAATAATTAACTCTTATGATTCTATTTCTCTCAGGTACCATTTATCTGGTCTTTTTATTTTAATTTTTTTATATAGATGAACTACAGGGTGCATGCACTCGCCAGACAGAGAGACAGAGAGACAGAAAGCAAGAAATCACCTCCCACGGGGGATGGCCACACTGCAATCCCTTCTCCTCCATTCTCCTCTTGGGATCTTGGGCATGCACGCACACACGCCTGGCATGATTTTAAGTCTCTGGGTCCAGGATGTGAACCATGGTCGACTACATGGGTATCCAGTGACATAGCCATTACACCAACTGCTGGTCCCATTTTTAAAGTAATTTATGTTATTTCATTTTTTCTCTCAGCATCTTAGGCTCATTTTTAAATCCCCTCCCCTGATCTTTTACTAATATTCTATGCATTTTATCTTCTTTTTAGATATCTGTTCATCCACCGGCATTCACAATCACTGGATACATAATTTATTCAAACATAGATTAGAAGACACAACCTACTTGAAACTACAGTTTTGATCACATATTTTTGTTTACTGGCCTTTTAACACATAGGCATATTGGTCTGACCATGTATCAGACAATACATTATCAATTCAAATCCAGAATTTGGATGAATTTAAGTTCCCATAGAAATGTTCACGTAGATTCCGTATATAAAAGATAGAGGCAGAAGTGGTTTGTCAGCATCAGGTAACTCGATGTCTGTACTGTGGAATTTATGCTGCAGTACTCCAGTTGGAAAGCTGTAGGTATTAAAATATTGTCGTGATGAAGAGGAATTTGGCTTGGACAGAAGCATATTACTTACCTATAATTCTAGCTATTTGAGCACCAAACCAGGAGTGTTAACAATTTGAGGACTGCTTGAGTAACATAGAAGACCTTGTTACTTTGAACAAAATATAACATAAATATATATATGTGTGTGTGTGTCTTAAAAACTATTTTTATTATATATATAGAATACAAATAGTTTTTATTATATATACCATATATATAATAAAAATAGTTTTATTAATAGTTTTTAAGACACATATTAAGAAGACAAAAGTAAATCAGAAAAGAGGTAGGAAATTTGAGGTAATTAACATTTTAGTTATTATGGCCAGAAAAAGTTTCTTCAAATAAGGAGTTATTAGTAAAGGTCTAATCAAGGTAAGAAACCAGCTGTGGAGTCCAGCAGGTGGCATAGTGGTTAAGGCACTGGACTCCGACATAGCTGACTGCTGTTCAAGTCCTAGACCTGGCTGCTTGAAACTCATGCTGTATGTGTGTGCATGCCCAAAATTCCAAGAGGAGAGTAGAAGAGAAAGGATTGTAGTGTGGCCATCCCCGGGGAGGGGGGCGGTAATTCCTTACTTTCTCTCTGTCTCTCTCTGTCTCTCCAGAAAGCACACACACCCTATTGTAACAATCTCTCTCTCTAAAAGAAAAAAAGCAAATGAAAACCAGCCATAAAGATTTCTGTGGGAATACTAATCTTGTCAGAATAGATGGCACAAACGTCTTAAGACAAAAAGAAGATTTGAGGAGAAATTAAAAATTGTTAAAAAAAACCAGAGTGAGAAAAAGAAAGTAGAAATATAAGATTTCCATCAGAGTGAGTCGATTATGTAAGGGCATTCTGGGCATCAAAAGGGCACTATCTTGTACTATGAGTGACATGGCAAGTCATTGGCTGTTAATGAGCAGACTAGTGACATTATCTGACTCTTATTTTAACTAAATAGTACTATTTTGAGGCAGAAAACAGGATCTAAAAGCAGGAGTTGAAATTGGGAATCACTTTTAAGATTATCACAGTTACCCAGAAAGAGAAACTAGGATGAGGAAACTGGCAGTGAAGGTTGTAATACATAACCAAATTCTTTGACACTACAGCTGACAGAATATTGTCACAGATTAAGAAGTAAATGAGAAGGGGGGAGGTAAAGATAACATCTAATGATTTTTCTTAAGAAACTGAAAAAAAATGGGACCATCAGATAGTGTGGTGTTAAGATGCTGGATTCCTGCATGGCAGACAGTGCCTCAAATCCCAGACCCAGCAACTTGAAAGTCATTCCAGGAGTGTGTGTACCTGTGCCCAAAATCGCAAGAAGAGAATGGAGGAGAATAAATTGTAGCATGACTATCCCCCAGACATGATTTCTCACTTTCCCTCTCTCTGTCTCTTATTTCTATCTCTCCTCCATGATTCACACACCCGATAGCAGAAACCTTAAAAAAAGAAGAAAGAAACTGAGAAAATGGAGTTTCCATTCCTCTGACAGAAAAGACTATGAAGAAGAAAACCAATCATTAAATTTTAAATATTTAGCTTTATATATTTATTAGGTGTTCATCTATAGCTGTTTAGGAAAGAGTTTGGTAAAATTTCCTAAAACAAGTCTTTCCTAAACATCTGTAGAGGAATACCTAATAAATATATAAAACCTAAATATTTAGAATGAAAAAATGTGGAAAAAGAAAATTGTCCAATAACAAATGGAAAAGGATACATAGGCAGAGAAAACTTTCAGTTAAGTCCTAGGATATTTTAACATATTGCTGAAGAATAATAAAGACAAACTAGAAGAAGAAATAAAGAAATTGCAGTCAGAAAGCAGAAGAAAAACTAGTATGTGATGTCCCGGAAAGTAGCTGAAAAATATTTTTCAAGGAAGACAGACTGAGCCATTTGAGTCTGGTGCTGCTGAAAGTTCAAGAGAGGAAAACTGGCAATTTGATTTAGCTATGCTGATACCTTTAAAGAGCTTGTAAGAACATTTTCAAGGTGTGGAAGGATGGGGTGGCATGGTGATTAAAGATGCTGGACTCCCACATGGTCAATCGCAGTTCAAGTCTCAGACCTGGCATCTTGCTTTCTCACTTCCTTTTTATCTCCCTTTCTCTCTCTCTCCCTCTTTGGTCAAATTAAAATAAACAAGGTTGAAATAAAATAATTATTTAAAGAAAGAGAAAAAAAATGATGTTGGAGGCACCAAAGTCTGATTAGAGTGAATTCAGAGAGAATAAAGGAGAAAAACTGAATCAGAAACTGTGAAATTTTATAAGAACAACTTCTTGGTACTAGCAGATGGCATAGTGGTTATGTTGCTAGATTCCCACAAACCCAGTGGCTTAAACTCATGCTAAGCACGTGTGCATGCATGCTTAAGATCCCGAGGAGAATGGAGAAGGGATTGCAGCATGGTCGTCCTCTCTTTCTGTTCCTCTGTCTCTCCTATAAATAATATAGCAAAAATCTCTTTAAAAAAGTCCAAAATACAATGACAAAAAAGGAGTAGGATCACTGTACTGAAGGTCCTGAATTGATAGAAAAGATCTCGAATCAAAGTAGAAATTAATATAACTAGAAAATCAAGAAACAATAGAATGAGGATTGGGTATGTTAAATTAGCTTTATGGAAGAACTGAAATTATTGAAAATTACAATCCTAGTTGAGACCCTGACAAGTATGATGAAAGACAAGTGTTCACTCCTTCCTCAAATTATTACAATTGTCTTGAGACTTTCCATTCATAAATCCCCTTTATGACTGCAGAAATGCTCAATGTCAGAATAGATGGCACAAACGTCTTAAGACAAAAAGAAGATTTGAGGAGAAATTAAAAATTGTTAAAAAAAACCAGAGTGAGAAAAAGAAAGTAGAAATATAAGATTTCCATCAGAGTGAGTCGATTATGTAAGGGCATTCTGGGCATCAAAAGGGCACTATCTTGTACTATGAGTGACATGGCAAGTCATTGGCTGTTAATGAGCAGACTAGTGACATTATCTGACTCTTATTTTAACTAAATAGTACTATTTTGAGGCAGAAAACAGGATCTAAAAGCAGGAGTTGAAATTGGGAATCACTTTTAAGATTATCACAGTTACCCAGAAAGAGAAACTAGGATGAGGAAACTGGCAGTGAAGGTTGTAATACATAACCAAATTCTTTGACACTACAGCTGACAGAATATTGTCACAGATTAAGAAGTAAATGAGAAGGGGGGAGGTAAAGATAACATCTAATGATTTTTCTTAAGAAACTGAAAAAAAATGGGACCATCAGATAGTGTGGTGTTAAGATGCTGGATTCCTGCATGGCAGACAGTGCCTCAAATCCCAGACCCAGCAACTTGAAAGTCATTCCAGGAGTGTGTGTACCTGTGCCCAAAATCGCAAGAAGAGAATGGAGGAGAATAAATTGTAGCATGACTATCCCCCAGACATGATTTCTCACTTTCCCTCTCTCTGTCTCTTATTTCTATCTCTCCTCCATGATTCACACACCCGATAGCAGAAACCTTAAAAAAAGAAGAAAGAAACTGAGAAAATGGAGTTTCCATTCCTCTGACAGAAAAGACTATGAAGAAGAAAACCAATCATTAAATTTTAAATATTTAGCTTTATATATTTATTAGGTGTTCATCTATAGCTGTTTAGGAAAGAGTTTGGTAAAATTTCCTAAAACAAGTCTTTCCTAAACATCTGTAGAGGAATACCTAATAAATATATAAAACCTAAATATTTAGAATGAAAAAATGTGGAAAAAGAAAATTGTCCAATAACAAATGGAAAAGGATACATAGGCAGAGAAAACTTTCAGTTAAGTCCTAGGATATTTTAACATATTGCTGAAGAATAATAAAGACAAACTAGAAGAAGAAATAAAGAAATTGCAGTCAGAAAGCAGAAGAAAAACTAGTATGTGATGTCCCGGAAAGTAGCTGAAAAATATTTTTCAAGGAAGACAGACTGAGCCATTTGAGTCTGGTGCTGCTGAAAGTTCAAGAGAGGAAAACTGGCAATTTGATTTAGCTATGCTGATACCTTTAAAGAGCTTGTAAGAACATTTTCAAGGTGTGGAAGGATGGGGTGGCATGGTGATTAAAGATGCTGGACTCCCACATGGTCAATCGCAGTTCAAGTCTCAGACCTGGCATCTTGCTTTCTCACTTCCTTTTTATCTCCCTTTCTCTCTCTCTCCCTCTTTGGTCAAATTAAAATAAACAAGGTTGAAATAAAATAATTATTTAAAGAAAGAGAAAAAAAATGATGTTGGAGGCACCAAAGTCTGATTAGAGTGAATTCAGAGAGAATAAAGGAGAAAAACTGAATCAGAAACTGTGAAATTTTATAAGAACAACTTCTTGGTACTAGCAGATGGCATAGTGGTTATGTTGCTAGATTCCCACAAACCCAGTGGCTTAAACTCATGCTAAGCACGTGTGCATGCATGCTTAAGATCCCGAGGAGAATGGAGAAGGGATTGCAGCATGGTCGTCCTCTCTTTCTGTTCCTCTGTCTCTCCTATAAATAATATAGCAAAAATCTCTTTAAAAAAGTCCAAAATACAATGACAAAAAAGGAGTAGGATCACTGTACTGAAGGTCCTGAATTGATAGAAAAGATCTCGAATCAAAGTAGAAATTAATATAACTAGAAAATCAAGAAACAATAGAATGAGGATTGGGTATGTTAAATTAGCTTTATGGAAGAACTGAAATTATTGAAAATTACAATCCTAGTTGAGACCCTGACAAGTATGATGAAAGACAAGTGTTCACTCCTTCCTCAAATTATTACAATTGTCTTGAGACTTTCCATTCATAAATCCCCTTTATGACTGCAGAAATGCTCAATTATTTTCCAAAAATCTAAAATATTTTTAATGGTTCAGATGCTTGTAGTACTTTTAGTAGGACTAAAGTTTTTAAAATAAATTCCAACATTCCCAAATACACATGAATACTTTCGAAAAATTCTCATGCTTCCATTCTTGCCACCTATTTATAATCTTTACCAAAAGATGTTTGTAAACCTATAATTAATCTACTATTACTTAATAGTTGATGATTTTTTTTTTTTAATTGGAGAGGTTTTTGTTATAGGGCACATGCGCTCTCCAGATAGACAGAGAGACAGAAAGTGAGAAATGACCCCCCAGTGGGGAATGGCCATGCCACAATCCCTTCTCCATTGTCCTCTTGGGATCTTGGGCACACACGCACATGAGCCCAGCGTGAGTTTAAGCCACCGGGTCCGGACGTGATCCACGGTTGACTACACGGGAATCTAGCTACACAGCCATTACGCTAACTGCTGGTCCCAATAGTTGATGAACTTGATATTTACTTATAAATTGTTTCTTTTTTGGCATCTAAATCTTTAAAAACAAAAAGGTGTGACCATGCACCCCCAAATAATATTTTGACAGGAAATAGAAAGTAAATAATGAATAATAATACCATCATGATTCTTTACTGAAGCTGCATTCTCATCTCAAGTGGAATTTGAAAAAATCTTTCTTTATTCCCCACTTTTCCTCCCATCTTTCCCTTTTATTCTCATTTGTGAGATATACACAGATGTAAATGAAATTGTCCTTTGCCAAAAATACTTCTCCTTCCTAGTGTAATGGATATTGATTGATTTCAAGTTCAAAGTTTATTTGGAATTCTTGCAGCACAGTCCCGTTGTTTAGGTTTTGTCAAATCACCTCTTCCTAGGGTAAGCATGAAGTTTATTTTTTAAATTGAATCCCTTTTGAGAATGAAAGAGTTATTATGAGTGCACTGGGACATCAGGTGAATACTAAAGATGTACTGGGAAACTAGGCATGAGCATTCGCCCTATACTTGTCTCATCAACCGTGTGTTTCAGATCCTTGGAACGTACGTTCTAAACCAGATAGTGCATTCCATGCTTCCATTCACACGGATATGCACATGAAACGACACAGGCCAATAAGAATCAATGTTTGTGTTTTGTTGGATTGTTTCTTTTCCTTTTTCTTTTCTTCATTTTTTTTAAGACAAGTAGATAAAGGCTTATTTTATTTAAATGATAATCTGAGTAATTGCCAATGCCACTATGTACAGACAAGAGATGGGGAGCTTTATTTCTCGGTCTTTTCCTCCTTGGACAGAGTCTTGATGATCTCTTCCTTCTTGGCCTGGAGGAGCTCCAGTAAATAGATTCTCTCTTTTCAATAAATGATGGAGAGTAGTGGTTTGACTCTGAATGAGCTGCAGGCCCATTCTGTATTTTCAGAAAACAACACTCTCTGGGCACAATAGATATCCTAGAGAAGAACTGATCTATGGATCCTCTAGCCATAACTGGCATTCTCTTTCATGTTGTCCTGTGAATAAGCATTAATGCTCAATGTATGTTTACGTCTAGTTAAGAATTCTGTAAATATCATTTTCTGAATTGTTGCTTACAAGAAGTTTAATGACTTGAGAAAGAAATAATTCACTAATAGAACATCTGAAATATTCTCATATATGCATGCCAAATCTACTCTTTGATAGAATGGTGTATACCATCTATAGATTTACATCACAGCCAGAGAAAAGTAAATAATTTCTTTTGCTTTCTAACATTTGCCTTTAAATGGATAATGTCTACCGAGATGATATTTAAATTCACTTATGTCCTTCTTCTCTAAGTGAGCTAAGCAGGGAGAGTGAGAAAGAGAGAAAGATACTTCCAATAGGGTATTCATGTTCTAATTCATCTCCAGTCTCATAGATCATGCCTTGGGTCATGGAAAACATGTACTTAGAGAGGTCAAGAGGTCTCTGGATGCAAACCTGGAACCTTCTCAGGTAGATCAGGGTTGCAGACTATTGTGTTATATTAAAACCATGAAATGATTTTGGAGGAAAAGATTTAAAAAAAACTTCAACTATAGAAATTCGCTTCATATGTTTCTATTTATTTTTTACTTAACCACATACAAAGTAACAGTTTGTATTACTGCATGAAGTTATATCATTAGGTTAAAATAATTAATTATATGTGTACTTTATTATTATAAAATCTCTATTTATCTATATTTGGATAGGTAGAAAGTAAAGTTAAAAAATTTGAGTATTCAGAGTTTCAATTCTCTCATGTCATAGCCTCAGATTTATATATATACCTAATCCCAGACCTGGACTACTCATAATTTTTATTTATGAGTTATTATTATTGATTTATTATGTCTTTCAACATATATTAAGATATTTATTAAAATTTAGATGAAAAAGTATATTTTTCTAATATGTATTATATGATTTGAAACAACTGGTACTTGTATTTGTTAAATAAGGCACTGGGTTCTAGGTTTTCATAACATATAAATTCTGTATTTTCTTTTGTAAGTATCTCACAGTAGAATAGCTACAACCATTAATCATAATGTAAAAAAATTATAAGTTTTTAAATATTTTAAGAATAGTTTGCCACGGGACCAGCAGTTAGCATAATGGCTATGTTGCTGAACTCCCATGTAGCTGACCATGGTTTGAGTCCCGGATCCAGCGACTTAAACTCATGCCGGGTACATGTGTGTGCGTGCCCAAGATCGCGAGAGGAGAATGGAGGACAAGGGTTTGCAGCATCACCATCCCCCCTGGGGGGGTGATTTCTCTCTTTCTATCTTTCCGCCTCTCTCTGTCTTTCTGGCATCCACATGTACCCTGTAGCAAAAACCTCTTCAAAAAACAAAGAATAGTTTGCCACAATAATACAAAACAATACATTAATTTGTGGTCATTTTGAAAACCATTTCTTCATTTTTCTAGCACAGAATATAATTTTTTACATAGCTGTACTACCTTATATGCTTTGTGAATCAGAGTGGACATCTATCATGGTTATTTGGGAGTCGTATCCTGTGAGGCTTTTTAATACGTGGGAAGACTTACTGGCCATGTAGAATTTAAGTGCAAATTTTTCCATAACAGCACTAATGAACAATTCTGTGAATAATAATCCTCTCTGTAAAAATGACTGAGCAAAGGGAACCAGCAGTTAGTGTAATGGCTATGTCGCTGGACTCCCACGTAGTCAACCGCTTTTCTCATCCCGGACCCAGTGGCTTAAAACTCAGTTCGCATCCCGGACCCGGTAGCTTAAAACTCACGCCAGGCGCATGTGTGTGCGTGCCCTGGATCCCGAGAGGAGAATGGAGGAGAAGGGATTGCGGCGTGACCATCCCCCCTAGGGGGTGATTTCTCGCTTTCTGTCTCTCTGTCTCTGTCTG
>NW_006159463.1:483828-511702 GCF_000334495.1 Tupaia belangeri chinensis
CATTAAGTCGACAACCACAAAAAAAAAAAAAAAAAAAAAAAAAAAAAGACTGAGCAAATTGAAACCATACAAACTAATCTTGATAATCAATAAAACAATTATGATTACTTCATGACCTTTAAAAACTTTTGTTGCAACATTAAAAATCTTTCTGTCCATTGCTTGTAACAAAATAAAAACTCTAAAGCTAGTGTTTATTTAGTATACTGTATTTAAGACATTAGAAACATTGAGAAAGCTTATTACTCATTAATAAAGAAGCATCAAGTGTAGTCTAAATGTTACTAAGAGAACATGTTTTTTCTATGTTAAATTTTAATAGTCCTTTCTTTTTTTTTTTTTTTTTTTTCCAGAGTGCTTTGCATTAAGGCATGTGTGCTCTCCAGAGAGAGAGTCAAAGACAGTAAGAGAGGATGTGAGGGAACCAGCAGTTAGCGTAACGGCTATGTCACTGGACTCCCACGTAGTCGACCGCGGTTCGTGTCCCGGACCCGGTGGCTTAAAACTCACGTCGGGCGCGTGTGCGTGCGTGCCCAAGATCCCGAGAGGAGAATGGAGGAGAAGGGATTGCGGCGTGACCATCCCCCCTGGGGGATGATTTCTCGCTTTCTGTCTCTATGTCTCTCTCTGTCTGTCTGGCGAGCGCACGCGCCCTTCAGTGAAAATCTCTCCAAAAAAAAAAAAAAAGAGAGAGAGAATGGGAGAAATCACCCTCTGGGGGGAATGGCCATGGTGCAATCTCTTCTCTTCCATTCTCCTCCAGGGGTCTGGTCACACATGGACATGCACCTGGTATAAAGTCTCAGTTCATCAGTTTTTGGATTCAAACCATGGTTGGCTATGTGGGACTCTAGCATCTTAACCACTACACCATCTGCTGGCTTCAAATCCGCTATTACTTTCATGACTTCATTTATTTCATTTGATTTGAATTTCACTTCTAACATTATCACTTTTCATTTCCTTGATACATTTTAAGCTTTTTTGATTAGTTCTGTATTTTGACTATTCCTTTTTATAATATGTGTTGAATTTATTACTGGGAAACAGGAGACAATATAATACATTTCTTTTTGTCTGTGTGTGAACCAATAACATGCTGTGGCCAAGTAAAAGACTCCGTGTGATTGGTCATGCAGTGAATGGACTGAATGTCTATCAGTATAGTTCGCATGTTACACAATCGCTTTAATTAATTTGCATGGCAATCAAAATTTAAAACATAATGGTAGGGAACAAATGCTGTTTAATAACCCAGATTATGACATGTATCCATTTCAAACATGCAAAGTTCATCTTTAATTGTATTTTAATTATGGATCCTTAATTTCATCGAAAAATAACTGGATAGTATAAGCAAAATATACTTAGTCCTTGAGACTAGTATGGTATGAGTTTTATTTGAAAAATAATATTTTTAAAAAAGTCATCTAAAGTCACTCACTAGTACTGTGTGTACATTTGTGTCTGTGGATGTGCATATATGCATGTGTTTATGTGTACAGAAGAAATTTGAATTTTTTCTTTTTATCCTTTTATTTATCCATTCTTTTTTTAAGGTTGTTGTCAAGGGTATGTATGCTCTCCAGAGAGAGACAGTGAGAAATCATTCCCCAGGGGGATGGCCATGCTGCAAGCCCTTCTTTTCTATTCTCCTCCAGTGATTTGGGGGATGCATACATACACATCTGGCATGATTTTCAACTCGTCAGGTCTGAGACTGGAACCATAGTCAGCCATGTAGGAATCCAGTGCCTTAACTACCATGCCACCTGCTGCCCCCTATTCATTTTTTTTTTTTGTGAATGAGAGAGCAAGAGACAGATGACAGATAGGTATTCTTCACAGACTCGCTACATTGCGATTGCAGTCACCTCCCACCCTTCCAGCTAGCCAGTCTCATCAGTACACCCAAGCACATGCCCAGCATGTTCAGAGTGACATAGGATTCGAACCCAAGGCCTTCCCTTATATTTCAGCATCTTGTAGTGGTGCCTCACTGCCTGTGGCACCATTGCTGGTCCAAAATTATTTTTTTAAAATATGTATACTCAGTTTGTAGTTGAATCTGATTCAGTTAATACAGGCATTTTGAGATTATATGTTAACTGGCATATGCTCTACAATAGCTAAGAAAAATATCCTCATGAGATTTTAAGCAACTTTAAATATCCCTTGGGAAAATAATGTTGCTGTAAAATAAAGGAAATGCTGAGATCTTCTTAGGAACTTCTTCAGAAAATTATGCACGACTAAGAGTCACAAACGATTTCACATATTCCAGAGATTTGTCAATTTATGCTTTCTTCCCCTAATTTGTTTGAAAGAACTTTGTTAACTCAGAACAATAACACTTTGACATGAGTGATATACCATACATTCTAGTAAAATATGATAATGAGGTGAAAGGAAGAATTAAATAAATATACTGTGGTAAGATTCTTATATTTAAAGTGGTTTCATGCTAATGTAAGATAAATTGTAATCAACTTTACATAAACATTACACCCAAAATAAATCTCTGTAGAATAACACAATTATAAGTGGAATTTGAAATGAGAATAGAAAAAGAAAAATAATTCAATGATTCCAAATTATGTCAAGAAAAACTAGCAAAGGTACAATGAAGAGAAGAAACAAATGGAACATAAATCAAATGGTTATTGTACTGCTGATCTGTGTACATCAATTGTAGATGGGCTAATAACTACAATTAAAAAGTTAGAGATCAACAGAATAAATATACAAAAAACAATTACTTGCTGTTTGTGAGAGAAAACCCTAAATGGAAAAATCACAAATAGGCTATAATCAAAATGCTAGAATTAAATATACCATGGAAATTATAATTATTAAAAAAGAAAACAAACCTGATGAGGTATATTACTATTAGACAAAGTATGCTTCAGGAAAATAGTAGCATCATAGATAAAGTGAAGCATAAATACTATAACAATCGCATAAGGTGCATTCACTTATTGAAAGGCTTCATACAATGCACAGCAGCATGATTCTAAATGTATATATACCCAATAGTGAAAATATTACTTACCAATTGAAAAGGGGGGGAAAAGACAAACCCACACTTTTAACTTACAGCTTAATATCCCTCACTTAATAATTATAAGAAATAAAGCAAAACATTAGGGTTATATACTTGTGGGCAATGTCATTAGCCAAGTAATTCTTTTTTTTGAGAGAAAGATTTTTTTGCTATAAGGCACATGTACTTGCCAGAGACAGAGAGGCAGAAATCGAGAAATAACCTCCTGGGAAGGATGGCTACTCCGCAATCCCTTCTCCTCTATTCTCCTTTCAGGATCTTGGGCATGCATGTACACAAGCCTGGCTTAAATTTTAAATTTCTAGATCAGGATCTTTTACCACAGTGGGCTACATGGGAGTCCAGTGACATAACCATTATGCCAGCTGCTGCTTTTCCAAGTAGTTCTCACAGAAGTATATAAAAAAAACAAGTTGAATTATTAATAATAAAAATGTATAGAAGACTGCAGTCAACAAATAGAACATACACGTTATTATTATTATTATTGTTATTGTTGTTGTTTTGCCATAGGGCACCTGTGCCTGCCTGAGAAAGAGAGAGAGAGTGATAAATCACCTCCTAGTGGGGATGACCACACCACAATCCCTTCTCCATTCTCCTCCTGGGATCTTTGCTATGCAAATGCACCTGGGTGATTTTCAAGCCACTTGTTCTGAACTCTAACCAACTTTGGCCATGTGGGAGTCCAGTGCCTTCACCACCTCTTCACCTGCTGATGCCCTCATACACATTATTTTAAAGTCAATGAACATTCTCCAGTATAGACTACATCATGGTTCTCAACACAAGTCAGGGTAAATTTTAAAAGTTGAGTCAAAACTTTAATGAGTATCCTGTCTGATGAAAATATAAAGTCAAAGATTATTAATAAGAACATATATAGAGGCTAGATGGTGGTGCAGAGATAAAATGTGATACTCTGAGATGCAGGCTTACATAGAAAGGTTGCCAGTTCAAATACTGAGACTTCTCTTAATACACAACTCAGGTATGTGTCCATGATCCAACTTGACTGGGATGAGGGTGGATCTTGGTGTCAGGACCCTGTAGGGGTGCTATATATCTGATCCCCTCTATCTCTTTATCTCTTTCACTCATAAAATAAATAACAGAATAAATAAATTTCAAAAATACCAAGATAACCTGGAGTTATTTGGAAATTAATCAATATTCTCCTAATAATACATTAATTTTAAAAGTACAACAAAAGTAAGAAAATATTTTATAGGAACCAGCAAATGGCATAAATTGTTACATGGCTAGACTTCCACGTAGTCAACTGAGGTTTGAGTATTGGACCCAGTGACTTAAAACTCAAGGTTGATGTGTATGTGTGTGTGCCTAAGATCTCAAGAGGAGAATGGAGGAGAAGGGATTTTGGTGTGTTCTTTTCTTGTGAGGAGTGATTTCCCATTGTCTGTATCCCTATCTCCCTGGCAAGATATGCACCCTATAGCAAAAATATCTCAAAAAATAAATAATAATGAACACTTATGAAAACAACACATTAACATTTATGGATTATGGCTGAAATAGTGATATGAGAAAATTCACAATTATAAATGTTTATATTAGAAATACATAAAATGTAGGGTGAACAGGTGATGATGTGGAAGTATTCAATATAAGATACATTTAGAATCTAGAACAAAAAGAACAAAGTAAACTCAACATAAATAAAAGAATGTAAAAAAAGGCATTTCCTATATTATTCTATTTATATAATGGTCTGGAACTTGTAAAACAAATCTATGAAAATCAGAATAGTGGTTGTTTATGCAATAAGGGGAGATAGACTCAAAGCAGTATGAAAGACAATCCTAGGGTGATGACAATTTTCTGTATTTTGATTTACTGTTTGATTACATAGGTTGATAGAGTGGCCAAAACTCAATGACCTGTACAATTAAGATTTGGAATTTTCCCCATGAAATGGCATCTCAGTTAAACTTAAAAACAAACAGGCAAACAAACAAATAAAAAAACAAAACAAAGCTTATCAAAAAAAAGTTGTTTGTTTGTTTGTTTGTTTGTTTGTTTGTTTTGACAGAGAGACTTTTGCTGTAGGACATGTGTGCTCACTGGAAAGACAACTGAGAGAGACAGACAGACAGAAAGTGAGAAATCATCCCCCAGAGGTAATGGCTACATTGCAATCCTTTCTCCTCTATTGTCTTCTTGGGATCTTGGGAATGCATGAACATGCACCTGGTGTGAGTTAAAGCTGCTGGGTCTGGAATTTGAATTGCAGTTGACTACATGGGAGTACAGTGACATAACCATTATACCATCTGCTGATCCCAAGAAAGGCATTCTTTATGAACATGTGTTAACATATCCAAAGCAAAATAGCAAGAACTACATTTATTACTTTGGATGTACGCTGATAAATTATGTTCTGTTTTTAACTACCTATTTTACTATTTTACAGTTAATGCAGTCAATTACAAATCTCTGAATTGATTTCATTATTTTAAGATCACTACTTGCTGGTTTGGGGCTAAATGGTATTGCATCAGTGAAATAAGGTGCTCTGAGACAATGCCTTGGGAAGACACTGGTGTAAATTCTAGACCTCACTGAGCACATCAAGCCAAGCTTACCCATGATCTCAACCTGAGTGAAGACTGAGGGTACATTGCACTGTCAGGCTCATATTCAGGGGGCTCGTGAACAAAAAAAAATTAACTTAAGATGAAAAAAATGATCTTTCACATAAAAAAAATGAAAACAAAAACAGTGTAACTTAAGGTAGAAAAAAAATCATTATTTGAAGTCTAAAAAAAAGCAATACCTTAAAATTAAGAATCTACTTTTTAATCATTATTTATTTTTTTACTATAACTTTTTTATATAATTACCAGAGAGTATATGTGCCTGCCAGAAAGAAACCGAGAGGAAATCACCCTACAATGGGACATGCTCACACCTCAATCCCTTCTCTTACATTTCTTCATCCAGGAGGGACTTGGGGCAACCATGCACACTTGCTTGGCATGTTTTTCAAGCTGCTGGGGATGGGACTTCAACTACAGTTGGCCATGTGGCATCTGGCTTCCTTACTGGCTACCAGCCAGTTCCCTTTTTATTTTAATGGTAAGATTCATTATGATTATTGAGTATGTAGAAAATAAGATTTGAAACTGAATTGTTTCTATATTTAAAATAAGAATGAAAAGCAAAAAAAAAAGTGTTCATTACTAATTCATTCAGTGTTTATGACCTTCTCCCTTAAAAAAGAAAACATTAAAGAAATCTAAAATTCTTTACTCAGCAGCTGTAATATGATAATGGACTAAAATGTGCCCAATGTTGTTTATCTGAAATACATCCTCACAGCTGGAAAGTATGAGAATATTATCTCAGAACTGCCAGAAAATTTGTGGCAAGTTCTCCTTAACACTACAAGAAAGCAGTATGAATTGTTTTTATTGTAACTTATATTTGTTTGATTTTTAAATATTTAGTTGAAAATCACATGTATACATGTGTGCATGCATATTCACACACACATATAAGCTTAAGTGCTCTATGAAATAGACTGGAAGGAAAGTTGGACAATGACACAAATGAAGAGGAGTGATGGAGATCAGAAAAACACACAATTTCGGGCAGCAGATGGCATAATGGTTATATCAGTAGACTCCCACATAGTCAACTGAGGTTTAAGTCCCAGACCTGGCAGCTTAACCCGTGCACCAGGCGCTTGTGCGTGCGTGCCTAATATCCTAAGAGGAGAATGGAGGAGAAGGGATTGCAGTGTAACCGTCCTCCCACTCCCGAGGGGACTGATTTTTTTTTTCCTTTTTTTCTCTGTCTTTCTGTGTCTCTCTGGTGAGTGCTCACACCCTATAGTAAATACTCCCCAAAAAAGAAAAAGAAAAGAAAAAACAATTCTTTCAAATATAGCATACCTTCCATAGTGAGAGAGGACGTGCAGGGGTGGAATGGAGATGGTAAAATCGTCATGTAGGCGTCTTCTTTTGAGAAATGAGTTTCTACTTCCAGTTTATGTTTTTATGGAGGTGGCGGTGTGGGTATCAGTGTGACAATTTTTATGAAGTATAATGGAAAACAAATTAATGAGTAAATCATTTTCAAGAAACACTTCTACTTGTAAACCTTGTAAAAACTAAATGAGTATATGTAGTTTTGGGGCTTCTTTAATCAAGTCAGAGTAAGGATCAGGTATGAGCATTGAAAGGAACTCAAACTGATGTGTGTAGTTTACGTGGGAAATTCTGAGTATTGCTTCTGAGAGAAGAAAAGATAATGTTCATAAAATAGAGTAAAGATACTCCTCCAAAATCATAGTTGGGCTGAATTTAGAGGGGAGTCTAAGGAAAATTTGAACAGGAGGGATTTGTGGATACATGCAGTATTCATGCCTAAGGCTTTGGAAAGATAATTGGCGACAAGTACTTTCAGAAGATTTGCCCAGGTGTTACGATTGCAGCACCTTTGGCATTTTTCAAAACACTGTGTTGTAAAGAATTAAATTGCTTTTTCATCACTCTTGGATGTTTATCTGAATTCAACAACATGGTGAAACCATTATAAAGAGATCCACTTTTATAGAGTGGTATTAGTATTCATAAATGGGTTCACAGTAGAGATCTTCCTAAAGCGTACATCTCAAATTATTTTGTTTTCAAATTAAAGTATCTCCCTATTAGAGAACGTATGCATCCTCCTCCTCCCTTTTAGATTTCAATTATTAGTATTAAGACTTATACTTCATAGCAAAATTATAATTGCTTGCCTATCTAATTTGCATTCTGCTTTTGTCTTAATACTTCTCTGTTTCTGAGCTTCTGCAACATATTACTCTAGTCAGTACTTTTGCCATGAACACATCTGCATCAAGTATTTCTTTTTATCTATTAATTGTCATTTTATTTCCCCAATTATTGTCAGTCAACCCTGCTCCCACTAGTTAATTATCTTCTGTTATTAATAGACTGAGTGTTCCTTTTCTCTGAACAACTAAATCCCTAAAGACTGGTTAAATCCATACCTATAATGTTATCTTGATTATTTCTAGTTTGTTGTTTCTTCTTGTTTGTTGTTGCTGTTATTTTTTGGCAACTCTACCTTGTTCCACCTGTCTTTGGATTTTCTATATCCATACATAATACTTTTTGCAATGTATTATCTGTTGGTACAATTGTGTGTCTATTTTTAGGCACTCCTACCAAGACCCATGCATATGTCAACAGATTCCTTCAAGCCTCACTCCAGAGGTGCAGAATGGCAAAGAGTACTCATATTAGATCAGGAAACCAGAAGCCAGTCCTTGACTTGTCTTTTGCTCTTAATCAGAACCATGATTGGATTAATCAGATGGATGAACAAAAACTCATGTCATGCCCAGTCGTAACACTTCATGATTATACCTCTCCTAATACTGAATCCATTTATAGCTTTGGCATGTTTTCCTAATTTTCAAAATTGAACTGCTGCCTAGGATAACTTGTTTTAATCTTCTCCTTATTAGTTTGGAACTCTGGAGGCCAATAATTACCTGAATAGTATCCAACCTACTAATTCTTTAACCGTATTCATTTGACCACTTGGCTATTTATCTACATTGGGACCAACCTTTGCAATTGGGGAAATTTCCACACCGTGTTAGACAGCTGGTTTTCTGAAACCCTAGCAGTGTGTAGGGACAAGAATGGTTGTATATAAACTTATTAGTGAACATTTTCCAAACAATACACATTTATCCCTTGTTATTGTATTTAAATTCTTAATTTTCCATCTGATACTGATCAGGACATATGAGAACTCCAGAAAATTAATCTCTAAGTAATTAAAGCTTTAGTTTTCAATGTTAAAGGTAGTTTTGCTTATTCTTAAAATTAAATGGAAGAAAACTTTTCTTTGGATTAAAGTTTATCTATGTCAAAGGTTGCTATGAATCTATGAAAGTAGTTATTAAACCTAGATGATTGTTTATTATCATATAATTGATTTAATAAGTTCTTATTTAACCTAAACACATAGAAGTTAAATAGTGATGTTCCTAACTTGCAACACTATAACTTATTTCTAACCACAGCAGATAATTCAAGTATGCTTTTTAAATAATTTGCATAAAGTTTACTATTGAAAATTAAGCACATTTAATTTTTTTATATTTGCAGTAGAACACAGTGTCAAAATTAGAACTAGTATTTTCTCAATTTCCTAAATGGAATAAAAAGAAATGAAATTGATGTCAATTCAAACTGCAGAGATTGTGGTATGGCCATTCCTCCCCCTACGGAGGGGTCGTGATTTCTCATTTTCGCTCACTGTCTCTGTCTCTCTCTCTCTCTCAGGGAAGCACATGTGCCTTAAACGCAAAAACCTCTGAAAAAAAACTACGATGTACAGTATGTTTTAAATAATATGTAAATATAGTGAATGGCAAAATATAGTTAATTAACATATGTATTGCCTTACATAGTTACCATTTTCATGATGAGAACACTTTGTATTAATGCTCTTAGCATTTTTCAAGAATGCAGTACCCTATTAACTATTATCTTTAGTTACCACGTTGTACCAGGGAGTTCTTCAACTTATCCTTCCTATCTGAAGAAAATTTTGTATCCTTTGACCAACATTCCCCCAGCCCTCAACCACACCATTCCCAGTAACCACTATTATATACTCTACTCCTATCAAATAAATTTTTTTTCAGTTTCCACATATGAGAAGATCATGCAATATTTGTCTTTCTGGATTTGGTTTATTTCACTTAATACAATGATTTCTAGGTCGCACCATATTTTTGAAAAATGAGAGGAGGTCCTTTTCTTATGGCTGAATGGCATTCCATTGTGTACATATGCAATATTTTATTTACCTATTTATCCACTGATGACAGTTAGGTTGATTCCTTATCTTGGCCACTGTAAGTACTACTACAGTAAACATAGGAATGTATTTATCTCTTAGACATACTGTGTTCTTTTCCTTTTGATATATATCCAGTGGTGGAATTGCTAGATCATGTAACAATCCTACTTTTAATTTTTGGGGAAATTTCCATGTTGTTTTCCATAATTACTATATAAATTTACTTTTCCAACAGCATTGAGCATGGATTTTGTTTTCTCCATATCCTCTCCAACTCAGCTTTTTCTTGATAATAGCCCTTCTAACAAAAGTAAGATGTTATCTCATTATGGTTTGCATTGCCCGTCCCTGTCAATTCCATTTTATCTAGAATGTAGATTAAATTATATATTTCTTCATTGGTTTTTCTGTCTATATAATCTATGCATTACTAAAAGTAGGATGGTCAAGTCCCCTACTATTATTGTACTGCAGTCTGTCTCCCATCAGATCTATTAATATTTGGTTACATATTTTGGTGATCCAATAGTGGGTGCATTCAACTTAAATACACTTCCTAAATTGACTCCTTTTTCTTTATACAACAACCTTTTTTGCCTCATTTTACATCTTTTTACTGAATATCTATTACTCTAAGAATAGCTTCTCTAAGAACAGTTACTCCTGCTTTCCCTTGGTATCCCTTTTTTTTTAATCAATTCTTTACTCTCAGTCTACGTGTGGCCTTATAGGTGAAATGAGTCACATATAGGTAACATACACTTGGGTGTTGCTTTTTATTCTTTAATTCTTTTTTTTTTTTTTTTGAGAAGTTTTCCCTATAGGGTGAATGCACTTGCCAGACAGATAGAGAGGGACGGAGATAGAAAGTGAGAAATCATCCCCAGGGGGGATGGCCACGCCGCAATGCAATCCCTTCTCCTCCATTCTCCTCTTGGGATCTTGGGCATGCACGCACACGCACCCGGCATGAGTTTAAGCCACTGGGCCTGAGAACCGAATCATGGCTGACTATGTGGGAGTACAACTACATAGCCATTATGTTAACCGCTGGTCCCATATTCTTTAATTCATTTAACCGCTCTGTCTTTTGATTGGATAAGATAATCCATTTACATTGAAGGTAATTATTTGTACAACTTAACAGCCATTTTTAACATTATTTTCTAGCTGAGTGGTTGATTCTTTGCTCTTTTCAAACTGTCTTTTTGTCTTCCTTGTAGTCAAGTGATTTTCTCTAGAAGTATGTTTTAATTCTTTTTTTTTGTGTGTGTGTGTGTATATGTACTGAAGGTTTTTGCTTTGTGATTACTGTGAGACTTACAAAAAAGTATTATAGCTATAACAAGTTATTTGGGACCCGCCATTGGCATAATGGCTGTATCACTGGACTCCCATATAATCGACTGTGGTTCAAGTCCCAGACATGGTAGCTTAAACTCACACTAGGTGCATGCGCATGCCCGCCTAAGATCCTGAGAGAAGGGATTGTGGCGTGGCCATGCCCCCGGGGGGTGATTTTGTGGTAGGCAGTTAGTTAGCCATGAACAGGCAGCCCTAAGAGAAAAGCGAAAGGCTCACTTAGCCCCGGGTGCCAGGAGGGTGAGGTAATTTGCCATATTCCTTCCTTAAGGCTTGAGGGAAGCATACAGGGATAGTTCGTGGGTTTTTCTTTTATCAAAAGGACACAAGCAAGCATTTTGGTCATTAATAGGATAGACTAATTGGGCGATCTAATTGGGGCAACCTGACTTGCACTGGGTGTATGCAATTAGGTGACCAAATTCCTCACTTTACCTGTGAGGAAAGTGCGCAGGTGCAGGAGAGAACTTGTGGATTCAAATTTAAAGGAAGAACATAGGCAGTGTAAGGGGGCCGCCCACTAATGAATATTCATAACGTCTAGTAATAAAAATAATGGTTAACCAGTATCAAGCGCAGTTGCCACCTGGCAATCTGCCCGCCCAAAAGCCTCCTGGGTGTACTTCCTTTCTTTCCTTTCCCTTCTTTTCTATTAAACTTTCTTTTCTATCTACTTCATTGATGATTGCAGTTTCATTTTGCGCCTAGGGACAGATCTCTAATTTTAGTGATCTGGACCCAAAGAACCAAGGATTTCACAACGGAGCTCAACACTCTCCCATCGTTAACACTAGTCTGCCGCCCAGGTCTCAGGGATAAGCACTGAGCGCGTGACGTAGTAGGCACAGCTGAAAAGCCTGAGCGAGCCCTGACAAAAACAACAACAAAAAAACAAGTTATTTGAAGCTAATAATGATTTCATTTGATTACAAGGGAAAAAAACCCACAATGAAACTCTACACTTTTACACTTTTACTCCATTTCCTCATTCGCTACTTTTTCTACTTTTTTTGTTTGTTTGTTTTTTTGGGTCAAAAGATATGCCAGAAAAAGAGACAGAGAGGGAGAAAGCACCCCACAATGGGGTATGATCATGTCACAATCACTTTTCTTCTGTATATGTATCATGTTGGGATTTGGGGCACACATGTACACATACATGGTATGCTTTTCCAGCCATGGTGCTACGATTCCAACCACAGTCCACCATGTGGGATCTAGTTTCCTTAACCAGTGGGCTAAGGGGAGAGCCCCATTTTGAATTTTTGATGTCACAATTTGCATTCTTTTATATCAAATATCCTTTAATAAATTATTGTTAGCTATTATTATTTTTTATCTTTGTCTTATTTTATATATATATATATATAATGAGTCTTAAATTTTAAGATGTTTTTATTAGATTAATTATTATTCTTTTCTTCCATTTTAAAGAATTCCCTTTAGCATTTCCTATGAGACACATCTACTGGTGGTAAGCTCCATCAACTTTTGCTTGTCCAGAAAGAGTCTTTCTCTCTCCTTCATTTGTGTTTTTTTTTTCTTTTTTAGTTGTTAGGTTTGTTTGTTTTCCTTTGACACTTTACATATTTCATCTGTCCATTCCTGGCAAATAAGCCATATTGTATGGACAGGTCACCACCACACACTTGTCTCATATCTATTTGGAAATAAAGTCTGGCTTGTCTGACAGCATAAGCAGTGTAAGTTCCCCCCAAGAACATCCACAACATTTCTCTAGTCCTTTCAGCCAAAGAGTTCTCATAATAACATTTCTTTCTTTTCATTTTCCACTCCTAGATTTTAGAACTATTCTTACAATGATTAATTTCTGGATAACCCAGGGATGTCTGTTTTTGTTTTTTTTTCAATACATATTCAGTAAATTCCTCGTACTAAACATCTTCTGTTTGAAATATGTAAGTGGAGTATTAGCAGCAGGTTCTCTTCTAGAAATGGGGTGGGATGGAGAAGGGGAAGCCATGCCTACATGTCATTCACTTCACTTGTAAAGACACACATAGGCTGAGAGTGAAGAAATAGTAAAAACAAACAAACGAAAAAGGAAACCCAAATCACAAAGCCATGTGAAAGTTGCTATTTTTAAATACTCCCATAATGGCTGATTTCAGACTACTAATATGACATCACTGAATATGGACTTAGGAAGACAAGAATGTAATCCATTTGTCATTTTAAGCCCATTTTATCACATTCTGCTGTTTTCTGTGTTCTGACTGGACCATGAATTAAATGATAGTGGATTACATGAGATGTTAAAATATAAAAGGTGTAATGCTGAGATAGTTACGGTTTTGTTACTGGCTTCTGCATCATACTGAGGGTTTTTTTATTTTAGGAGATTTTTTTTTTCTCTTTTTCTTTCCCTCTCTCTCTTTTATTTATTTATTTTTATTTTCAAAGTAAAAGGTCTGCTGGAAATGTGGCATGTGTTGGCATTTGGATGTATTGAATTATCATCACCAGTTGTTTAGGATTAAGCACTTGAGGAAGAGCAGACTGTAGCCACATGAGTGGTTGCTACACATGACCATTACGGTGATGATAACTGCTAGCAGGTTACGAAGGATATAATATTTAGCAAATATATATCACTGAACTGCAGAGAGAGAAAATGATAGGCTCAGGAAAAAAAAAAAAACATTCAGTACAACTCACAAGGATGGAATTAGAGTTCTGCTTTGGCAGGCTTCTTACAGTTTTAAAGCAGATGTGTCTGATGGAGACACATACCCAACATGTAAATGAGCATGTTGCAGAATTATAATGTAATCCAGAGACTTGTCAAATATCCAATGATACAACCAGAACTTAATTTCAGCATAAGTGAATTTATGACTTGAAGGAACATTCAAGTGAAACCAAGAATCTCAATTCTCCAAGACACATTAAGCCTCCTTTTTAGTAGAAACAACCTTTTTTTATTTTTGAGAGATTTTTATCATAGGGCATGTGCACTCACCAGAGACACACAGACAGAAATAGAGATAAAGAAAGCGAGATATCACCCCACAAGGGGAATGGTCACACCATAATCCCTTCTTCTCCATTCTTCTTTTGGTATTTTGGGTATGCACTCACTAATGCCCGGCATAAATTTTAAGCTACTGGGTATGGTACCCAAATTACAATTGATCAACTATGTGGGAGTCCAGCAACATAACCATTACACCATCTGTTGGTCTCAAACCCACCAATTTTTAAGCTTTATTTACAACATTGTAATAGATTGTCACTAGGAAATCTTTATAAGAGAATATTTATTCTTCAGAAAATCTACTAATTCTGTCTTTATTTCTTCTATACCTATAACTAGAGTCATTTATCAATATGCTCTTATGGGGACCAGCAGTTAGCATAATGGCTATGTCACTGGACTCCCATGTAGTGGACCGCGGTTTGAGTCCCGAACCTAGTAGCTTAAACTCACACTGGGCGCGTGTGCGTGCGTACCCAAGATCCCGAGAGGAGAATGGAGGAATGGAGGAGAAGGGATTGCAGTGTGACCATCCCCCCTGGGAGGTCATTTCTCACTTTCTGTCTCTCTGTTTCTATATATACTCTTATGTATAAAAAAATGAAAAGAAAAGGTTTAGGAGAAAATGTATAGAATTATTGTATGCCGATGTTAGAATAAGGAAGACTAAGTATAATTTAGGAGTAAAGTTTCCTTTTATGTAATTAATTAGAAGTTCTGAATGTTAAATATTAGTTTAAACTTTTGAGAGTGGTTCAAACATTTTGGCTGTGCATTGGTTAAAATCCAAACCAAATAGTGGCTTTTATTCAATCAAGTTAAGTGTCAAACCTTTGGTCACATATGCAAAAAAGAGGAATTAAATGTTCAGAGAGAGAGAAAAGTTGGAGTACATTCTTTACAAAAGACTTGCACATATACACCCTGTTACATATTCAGGGATCAGAGAAACCTTACTGTACTAAATAATTAGGAACACATTAATAAGGGAGGTAGGGCCCACTTTCATGTGAATCTCTGAGATTGCTGAACCCTTTAAGTAGGGATAATGATAGGAGATGCCAATATTAAGATGGTTTCTCATATTTCAATGGGAATTTCTTGTTTGTTTTCTTTTTCTCTTTTTAGGTTTAGCCATAGGGTACATGTGCTTGCCAGAGAGAAACAGAGACACAGTGAGAGAAAAAATAAGCGAGAAATTACTCCCCAGGGAGGATGCCCATGCCACAACCCATTCCTTCCTCTCTATTCTCTTCCTGGGACTTTTGGACAAACACGCTATATGCGCCTGGAATGAGTTTCAGGCCACCAGATCCAGAACTCTAACTACAGTTGTCCATATGGGGGTCCAGTGCCATAACCACTAGGTCACCTGCTGACCCCAATTTTAATGGTATTTTCAGAAAGACAGAGGCTTTATAGCTGTCCTCGACTTCCATCAATAGAGAGGATAACATTTCTATATTGGGAAATTTGAAAGCCGGGATAAAAAGAATAAGAGAATGATTTAAACAACTGAATTTTTTTTTTTTTGAGATTTTTGCTGTAGGGTGCATGTGCTTGCCAGAGAGACAGAAAGCAAGTAATCACCCCAATGAAAGATGACCACACTGCAATCCCTTCTCCTCTATTCTCCACTCAGGATTATGGGCGCACACTCATTTGGCATGAGTTTTAAGCCACCAGCTTCGGAAGCTGAACCATGGTCAGCCATGTGGCAGTACAGTGATGTAATCATTACACTATCTGATGGACAAACCATAGATGTATTATCACAATGACAATATAACCACAAGTTTACCAAGAAATGAAATATTTAGATAATATATAAAATGTTATTTGATCAAATAAAGAAATAAATAATTTCTAAATCTGAAGGCACAAACGTGATTCAAATTGACACAACAGAATATTCAGCATTTCACCACATTCCATGGTCTAAGAGAATTTACAGACAATTCTTGATCAAAGACAATCCAGGATCCTTTTGAGGAAGGATTATTTTAAAAAAGGAAGGGTAGGGTCCAGAAGTTGGCAAAATGGTTACATTACTAGACTCTCATGTAGTCAACTGCAGTTCAAGTCCTAGACTTGGTGATTTAAAACTTCATGTTGGGTACATGAGTTGAAGCAAATTTATTGTAAACCCATAAATTTTCTCCCACATCAGCCTTCCAAACCATGGATTATAAACCATTATAGTAGGTAGTGTCAAGTAGAAGTTACTTTATAATAGTTTTAAAGGAAACTAGTAAATAAAAAGAACACATATCTCAGAAAATTCAATAAATTAATACCATAAAAACACACACACTTCAAATGGTGCTTTTTAAATCACATTCTCATTTAACTTACTCAGTTTGTCTGTTCTGAGGTTTATTGTGCTTCAAGAATGGTTACAGATCGTAGTAAAACTTCTCTTTCTACCAATTTCAGTGGTAGACAAAGTTCCAGGTGTGATATTTTTCCTATCACAAGGCCTCTATATATTAGTATGAAACCACTGGTCTGTCAATTGTTCCATTCACTATACTAATTAAGAAGGTCTACGTGAAGCTTTTTTTTTTCCACCTTGAACAGACAACAATACATTTTCATGGTCTTGCCTCAGCTTTATTTTTACTCTTATTTTCTCTGCAGAAAATAGTAGAAAGATAGTGATTTCCTTGATATAACATAAAACTTAACATACTATCTATTACACGGATAATATCATGTTGACTTGGCATGAGGAGAAGTAATAAGTAAATTAGGAAATAAGTTATGATACTTGCATGCTACTGGATGAGAAATACATATTATAAACATTTCTTATCCTTCTACTTCAATGAAATTTGTAAAAAACAAATACTTTAAAAATTGTCATAGTGGGGCTGGTAGTTGGTGTAGTAGTTAAGGGCATTTGACTCATGTGGACAACCATGGTTCGAGTCCTGGACCTGGCAGCTTTCTCTCTCTCTCTCTCTCTCTCATTCTGTGCCTCTCTGGTCAAATTAAAACAAATAAATTTAAATAAAATAATGCTTTAAAAAATTATTGTCTTGGTATCCATACTAAATTGGGACACAAGTTCTTTGTAATTTAGAGGGAGATTATACTGCAAGTAGTTCATAAGACAGTGGGAGTTGAGTGGGATCTTAAACATGAAAAGTTCTATAAGAGCCTCTAGAGTGGAATGGAAGTTTTACTCTGTGACTTGATCTATCAGCCAACAGGTGCAATTCTTCAAACGCCATATAGGTATGTCATAATAAACCTCTATAGCCCCAATAGGAGAATCAGAGAGGAGATCCCTAAAGAATTAGGCTCCTCTTCAGATGTATGAGATAGTCTTCATAGTTTGCTCTTCAGCCTTAGGAACTTAATATCTGACCTTTGAACATAACGTATCCACATAACAAGGTGCTCATTACCAGTTGTAATTATAATATGACAAGCTTTGGTGTAGCAGCAATAATATTTTAATTGAAAATTGTGTATATGCTCTAGAATGAGCAAGAGTGGTTTCTCAGTCACAAGTAAATCTAACTAAAGATTTTTCTTACATTCCTATGATGTTTTCTCCCAGCTTTCTGCTTTTCTCCCTCAAACCATATCTACCTTCTGGGACCAGCAGTTAGCGTAATGGCTATGTCACTGGACTCCCATGTAGTTGACCGTGGTTTGTGTCCCGGACCCGGTGGCTTAAACCTCACGCCAGGCACGTGTGCATGTGTGCCCTGGATCATGAGAGGAGAATGGAGGAGAAGGGATTGCAGCCTGACCATCCCCCCAGGGGGTGATTTCTCGCTTTCTGTCTCTCTATCTCTCTCTGTCTGTCTGGTGAGTGCACGTGACCTATAGCAAAAACCTCTCCAAAAAAAAAAAAAAAAAAAAGAAAGAAAATGATCTACAGCAACATCAGCAGCATCCTTAAAAGAGTTTAGCAAAGTCAATAATAAATGTGCTTGTCTTCATTGTCTGAGTAAGAAGTCAGTCGAAGATACATCCTTATGCTTATGATCAGAAAGTGATAGTTTAAGTGGAGAGTCAGAACTGGGGAATAACACATTGGTATAGTCTCTCCACAGGATGCCTGGGATTCTGGATTGACATTTTAGACTAAGAATGGAATACATTTGTGTTAATATTATGTAAACGTACTATATACATACATTCACATAGAGGGGAAAATATGTATGCAAATACTTTGTATCACTTGCATAAAATACTTTGTAATTATACATTCCTATTTGGTTGTGTTTTTTTATGTCTAAAACTACGTTCTTGAGTACATAAGAAATATGTAACAAATTCAAAAATTAACTACTCTTGAATTTGTTTTAAGAGAATGAGGGATAGAGAATGAAGTTTGAAATCATTAGAAACATTTTTTTCCTTTTTTTTTATATTCAATCACTGTGTATCTTTACAGCATTAAAAAATGGATTTTCCCAGAATGCATGCACTGTATGGCAGTCCGATCAAAGATATTATCATATACATGATCATTAGCAGATAATTCACCACCCCGTTGTCCACTCTCTTCCCCCCCACACTGTCTCTACACCGTCTCTAGCATCTGCAGTGGCTCTCTATGCTTTTATACCTTCTAATCTTTCACTCTCTATGTGTTTTGTTCACTGAAGGAATTGAAATTTGAGTTGGGAGAATACATTTAAATTGCAAAATACCTATATATTAACATATTCATATATATGTGTGTGTGTGTATATATATATATATATATTCCGTGCTCACACACACACACACACACACACACACAGATACACACACATATACATGCTTTGCATATTTATACATATATAAGTAGACATGTGAAATATATCAAAGAAGCCTATAAGATGAAAATACTGAGATGATATTTTGTTTGTTTTGTTTTGGTTGTTTTTGGAGAGGTTTTTGCTATAGGGCACGTGTGCTCGCCAGACAGACAGAGAGAGACAGAGAGACAGAAAGCGAGAAATCACCCCCCCAGGGGGATGGCCACGCCGCAATCCCATCTCCTCCATTCTCCTCTCATGATCCTGGGCACGCATGCACATGCGCCTAGCGTGAGTTTTAAGCCACCAGGTCTGGGATGCGAACCATTGTCGACTACATGGGAGTCCATCAACATAGCCATTAACACTAACTGCTGGTCCCATGAGATGATGTTTTTGTGGTTCACTTCTATATATTGCTCAACTTTTTTTAAGTTTATTTATGTCTTCCATGGTTAAGGAAAACAGAGACAAAGAGAAAGCATGCCTAAAAGGGTCTTGATGCTGGGATATACACAGCCTCAGCCAGCCTTGATTATAGTCATTATTAGGACAGTCTCTGAACTCAAATCCAGAACCCCCACATGGATTAGCCTCTCAAGGCAATGCATTTTATCCCTTTGCTACTACTCAACTCTTCATTCAAGTTTGATTTTCTCAAAGAAAACTTTGAAGAAAGCATGAATAGTCCCTTTCTTGAAGAGACTCTTCTTGACCACTTTGTGGAAAGTATCACTTCTCACTTTATTTTTCCTTAACCTGCATTAGTTTATTAACATAAATTATTACATCAAATACTTATTGTTTTTGTTTCTCATTTCCTGTATCCCTCTATCAAGTATAAGTTTCATGGGTGCAGTCTGTATTTTCTCAGCATCTAGAAAGGTACCTGATTCAAAACTGCTTCTTGGATAAATTTAAAGAAAAGGAAAATGGCGGGCACAGCATATGGCATAATGACTGCATCACTGGACTCCCACTTAGTTGATGGTGGTTCAAGTCCTGGACCAGGTGGCTCAAATTCATGCTGGGTACATTTGCATGCACATAGAAGATCCTGAGAGGAGAATGTCAGAGAAGGGATTGTGGTGTGGCCATCTCCCCAGGGGGGTGATTTCTCACTTTTTTTTTAAAGAATGATTTATTTATTTATTTCCATTTGTTATTGTTATTTTTTTCTTTATTTGATGAGAGAGAGAGAGGGGGGGAAGTGAGAAAGCAAGACACCAGGTCCAGGACTTGAACCATGGTTGGCCATGTGGGAATCCAGCATCTTTATCCACCACACCACCTGCTGGCCCCAATTTCTCACTTTCTATCTCTCTGTCTTTCTGTCTTTCTGTCTTTCTAGCAAATGCACATGCCCTACAGAAAAAAATCTCTCTAAAAAATAAAAAAAAGAAAAGGAAAATGGCAATAATTAACAATACATTCTTTTTTTTTTTTTTAAAGGCTAAGAGTGTGGAAATAAAGTATGCTCCCACAGAAATAACTATACAAGGTAATTCACATGTCAGTTACTAGATTTAATCATTCCATAATGTATAAATATTTCATCATGTTGTATACTATACATACATATAATTTTAGTAATCAATTTAAAAATTAATAATAATTTAAAATAAGTTGAGGTGTTATAAATGTTACTATTGGTTCTGTATTCAGCAAGTCCTTAGCTCTTTGGCATGCTTTATAATTTCACCAACTCTCAGTTTTATCATTGACAAAATGAGGACAGTGAGACTATTTTCACACACAAAAAAGTGTTTGCATAAATTGATATGCTATATAAGAAAGCATTTAAGAAATGCTTAATAATTACATATTGACTCCGACAAAAATCTTTTCATTTCCACTCACTTTATACATTGTGTGCAAGTCGTAATTTGCATGTTTGCTTCAAGATGATGAAGGTTTACTTAAGAATAAATTTTCATGTTATCAGTCATGTACTATAAACGTTGTATGGTTAGAAAGATTTGAAAACTTTAAAATAGCTACAATCTGGAGTTCTCTTCAGTCTCCAATTTTTCACAAGTCAAAGATTCCTTTAGCATCATTTATTTATTTATTATTTTTCTATGCATCGAAAGTCTGTATTTAAACTACATGGGACATCAAGCTGTGCTTTCAATTAACACAAAAAGATCTTCCATTTGCAACAGCAAGGAGTCCCATCACAGAGGGTAATATCTGCAATCTGTTTTTTATCTTATAATTATACAAGAAATCTAACAGTGGAATGCTCACAAGAGACACAATCTAGTATAATCACACATAGATGAAGATCAGTTAAAATGTCTTACTTCTTGTTATTTTCATTTTTAAAAAGAGCTAATTTCTTTTGAAAGATTTGACTCAAAGGCTAATATGCGTTTAAGAAACAACATGCATTGGTTCTTCATCTTGTTGAGTTGTGCCCTTGTTTTAGTTTGCCTTGATAATGGTTTTATTTTCTGTTATTTTTGTTCTTTATAGAATGTGGTAGTTACATACACTGACTTGTAGAGCCTAATTGTACATTTTACATTTATTTGCTATCAACTGTAGACCATCGAGTGAATTACTCAATATTTCTGGGGCATACTATTATCATATGTAAAGTGAAATAATAATAGTAACACTTAATTTACATATACAATTTTTAAATAAACTTATTTATTCCAGACAAAAAATAATTTCGAGAGTCAGTAGGTGGCATAGTGGTGAAGGCCCTGGATTTCCACACTGCTGATCTAAATTTGAGCCACAGACCTGGGAGCTTGGAAATCACACTAGGTGTGTGTGCATGCATACCCTAAATCCTGAGATGAGAATGGAAGAAGGGATTGCAGCATTTCTATCCCCCTCAAGGGGTGATTTCTCACTTTTCCTCTCTCTCTCTCTCTCTCTCTCCTGCCTGTCCCTCCAACCTATCAGCACACATGCCCTATGGTAAAGTCTTAAAAAAAGTTTCTGAAAAACAACAGATATTGACTATTGATATTTCCTTACAGTCTCTTATTTCAAGCACTTGACAATTCAATTTTTGAGTTTAGTAGAACAGGTATTCGAAGTGCCAGGGCACCTTTGACTTCATACGTAATTTATTATTTAAAGTTACTTCATTACCAGAATGATGAAAACCTGATTGAGTCATTCAGAGGTTCTTTGTAGCTGAAAGCAAACTCTTTATTTAGTTTGCCAAAGAGGTCTTGCATTGTGTTTGTGTTACTGTCATTCACCCCCCTTGCACGGGCTTTTCCCTATGGCATCTTTAGCTGCAGCAGAGCCAAGTCACTTTGTTTCCCTAAAGCACCATTCTTCGTTTTTAATGATGGCTTTTTTAATATGAGCTACCCAATTTAAGTTGGAAAAACTATACCTCTTTCTTCAAGCTTTGATAACATTGTAATATTCTCTGATAAAGATATGACATAATCGCAAGCCTTCTACATCTTTTTATAAGCAATCTATTTGTTATATATATATGTATTACAATAGATATATTTATTTATTGGTCTCAGTCACTAAACTGTATAAATGATAGTGATGTTTAATGTATCTGTAGTTTTTATGTAGTAATAAATATATTTAATAGCCATTTGTTAAATAAATGGCAAAATGTGATATTTTGAAAGTCATTTCTTAGGTTTTGTACAGATCTTAGATTATAGACAGGTGTAGAAAATAGAATGATTTCACTGATTCTTCTCCTTTTTTGCTTGGTGATGTGTGTGCAAGATAAGCTTTCTTCACATAATCTTTTTTTACTATTCAAAATAATTTATTAGACATAAAAATGGCTGTATATAATTAATGTAAACAACTTGATGAATTTAGAAATATTAATAAGTACACACCCATTCAATAAAAGCTGTTGATGCCACACTCAAAAACCTCTTTTATTCTTCTCTTTATAGCATATTAATAAATTGAAATAACATACAACAAAAGTGTAACAATAAAAATAAATAAGTTAATTTTTTAAAAGAGGTTTTTGCTATAGAGTATGTGTGTTCCTGGAGAGACAGAGACAGAGAGACAGATGAAAAATCATTCCTTAGGGGAATGGCCATACTACAACACCTTATTTTCCATTCTCCTTTTGGAAATTTGGGCATGCATACATCCACCCAGCATGAATTTCAAGTCTCCAAGTCTGGAACTGGAACTGCAGTCAACCACGTGGGAATCCAGTGCCTTAACCACTATGCCACCTGCTGCCCCATAAGTCGAATTTCTTAACACAGACATGTATCTAATAACACGGTAAAAGTGAAACAGGAAAGTGAAATGTGAAACAGGAAAGTGAAATGAAAGAAAAAAAATATCATCCACTTTCATTTTGTATTTAAAATACTTAAAGTATAAGCACTGAGCTCTTTGAGTAACTGTAAATACCACAGATAATATAACTTTGATTGTCTGATGGAAGGAAATACAAAAAGACAGATAAAGTGCTATCTTTAGAATGTTAGGTAGAGAGAGACTTAGGTTATTGGCATGGTAGTTAAGGCAGCTTGGTCCACATGGGCAAATGTGTGGTTCGAGTCCCAAACCTTGTGACTTGAAAATATGCCTTTCCAGGACCAGAGGATGGCGCAATGGTTATGTCGCTGGACTACCATATAGTTTACTGTGATTTGAGTCCAGGACCCAGTGTCTTAAAACACACACTGGGAGCCTGTGCATGTGTGCTCAAGATCCCAAGAGAAGAACAGAGGAGGAGGGATTTCATTGTGACTATTTCCCCAAGGGTTGATTTCTCATTTTCTGTCTCTCTGTCTCTCCTGCAAGCACACACATCTTATAACAAAAACCTCTAAAAAAAAATAAAAATATTCTTCACAGGGGTACATGTGTGCCCAAAATCTTGCGAGGAGAATGGAGGATAAGGGATTGCTGCATGGCCATGTCCTTTGGAAGGTACTTATGCTCTCTTGTTGGGAAGTGCAGGTGCACTGTAGCAAAAATAAATAAAATAAAATATTAGGTACAAATATCTTCTATATGAAAAAGAGATGTCCTTTTATTTACATATTTCCATATATACATATCTTAACCCTAAATTTGTAAGTGTGAGCCAATGTAATTGAAGTTAAAATATAAATATCCCCTTTCTAAAGTTGGCTACATCTTTTTATGTATGTAGTAAGTAGTCCGTGCAAAATTTATTGTCGTGTTCTCTTTAATCACCCACAGAGTTATATTTTAGGCTTCTATTTAACATGGAAAGAAATAAATTTCAATTAAAGTAAGTTTCAACACAAAAGCAAAATTTTTTGGAGAAAAATAGTCTTACAACTTTGTCCTTGAGTCAGACTTAGACATTATAAAAATAGACCAGAATGAAATAAACTGAAAGTGGAAATAACACCCATAAAAATCTTACAATTTTTAAGTGAAACTAAAAAATATATGAATATATTTTAGTTTATAGATTATTTGTCTTTATCTCCTTCCTTACTGTTCCCTTCCTTTCTTTATTCAGAAATATTCACTGAACATCAGGAAATTAAAAAAAAAAAAAAAAAACATGTAAAGCACTAAGTAAAAGCATATTCTAGAGAGACCAGTCTTGTAGTGCTCATATCTGGGAAATAAAGGAGGAGCATAATTTAAGAGGGGGTATTCAGGGTCGTAAACTGCCACGTCCAAGAACATGTACAAAGGCATCAAGCTCAGGGAGGACATGCAATGTTAATAAATATAAAAGACATTCGTATTGCAGAATCCAAAGGACAGAAGAGGATCTCAATTTAAGCAGGAAAGCCAAAATCGAGATATGCAATCACTTACAAAGTGTTTTTTTTTTTTTTAATTTAAAAATTATATGAAGATGACTACCAAAAGTTTTCAGTTAGGTAAATAGAATTTTTTAATGTGGGATTTAAGAATCAATTTTCCTACAAGAATGGGGAAAAATGATCAAGATTGGGGGAGCCAGCAGTTAGCATAATAGCTATGTCACTGGACTCCCATGTAGTCAACCGCGGTTCGCGTCCCAGACGTGGTGGCTTAAAACTCACGCCGGGCGCGTGTGCGTGTGTGCCCAGGATCCCGAGAGGTGAATGGAGGAGAAGGGATTGCAGCATGACCATCCCCTCTGGGGGGTGATTTCTTGCTTTCTGTCCCTATGTCTCTCTCTGGTTGGCTGGCGAGCGCATGCGCCCTATAGCGAAAACCTCTCCAAAAAAAAAAAAAAGATGGGGAAAGCAGTTGATATAATCACAAAGTTGCTGAGCAGAGAGATAATGGTTATCTATCACCAGGGTATGACAGTTAATACAGAAAGAACTAGATTTATTCAAAAATTGTATGGCCAGGACTTCAAGATTAAAAATGGGAGAATCAGCATAGATATCACACAGCATGTTAGATCTCCAGAATGTATTCATTTTGTATAACTGAAACTGAACCCCTATTAATGCTAATTCTCACTCTCATTTTTGGGTTCTGTCTCTTAAATCTCCTGACCAACTTTATCTCTTCTCGTTTAGAAGCTATAAAATTGAAAATGATGATAGAACAGGGATATCAACACTTTGGGACCTTGCTGAATCCTACTGCGAGTCACCCAACCCCAATGATAGCCCTCTTCACGGCACACCTCGGGACTATAACACCCACCTGCTACTGGTCCCTCTCTCCCATCTAGATCAGATAGGGCTAGAATTCTTCGATTCCTAACAGGTAGGGTCATCGCCCCTTTCCAGCATGAAGCACTTACCGAAGACAGATAGTCTACCTTCAACTCCCCAAAAAAGATTTATGGGGATCATGCCTCTCAGGGGGCAATTGAGACAGGACAAAGCTCGCAAGTGGAAGCAGATAAGGGGACTAGAGTGTCTTCCCTTGTAGATAGACAGGAAAAAAATGTAAAATTCCCTGCCCAAGTTAGCGTAGGTAACCATTATGCCATCTGCTGATCTCACGGTTTTTTTTGTTTTGTTTTGTTTGTTTGTTTTTTTGTTTTGTTTTGTTTTTGGTGTGCACTCACCAGAGAGACAGAGAAACAGGAAGTAAAATTCCTTACAAGATACTGGCCACTCTGCAATCCCTTCTCTTCCATTTTCCTCTCAGGATTGAGTACAAACGTACATACACTTGGTGTGTGTGTGTGTGTGTGTGTGTGTGTGTGTGTGTGTATGTTTTAAGATGTTTTGATAGAGGGTGCAGGCATTCATTGGAAAGATAGAGAGAGACAGAGAGACAGAAAGCAAGAAGTCACCCCCAGGGGGAATGGCCACACTGTAATCCCTTCTCCTCCCTTCTCCTCTTGGGATCTTAGGCACACATGTACAGACGTCCTGCGTGAATTTAAGCCAGCCGGTCTGGGCCTCAAACTGCAGTCGACTATGTAGGAGTCCAGTGACATAACCATTACTCCATCTGCTGTTCCCTGTACCCGGCATGTGTTTTAAGCTACCATGCTGGGGACTCGAACTGCAGTTGACTACTCAGGAGTCCAGCTAAATAACAGTTATGCCATTTGCTGATTCCTAAAATGGCTAAGTTTTAGGATAGCAGCACAGAGAGGTGGTAGTTCACTGATTAACCTAAGCAGTACCACCTAAAATAAAGGCTTTTTTCTAGGCCCTACTGCATTCCAGGAAAAAAAGTTGATTTTTTTTTTTTTTTTTTATGGATGAAAGCTATTAGACAAAGAATCTCCTGACCTTACCCACTTCACACTTAGAGAAATAATCAGACCTATTTAGCTTGTGATCCCCCTCCACAAGGGGAACACATGCACAGTAGAAAAAGCCTGGGCTAAGCCTCTTCTCCCTTCCTCTCCTACCCCAGTTCCTCCTCTGCAATGTGGTTTCCAAGACCTGCTCTCTGCTTGAGAGCTCTGTTCTTCCTTCCTTTCCTTAATAAACTCAGCATGATAGTCCCTTTCTGTGTACATGTCTCTAATTCTTCACAAGCATGAAAGAAAGACCCATGTCCCACTGTGTGGGTACCGAGTCTGATCACCCTTGCATCCCCACATCCCTGCATCGCCTATGCTATTAATAATTTATAGTCTCACTAACAGTGTAGAAGGGTTCCTTTTCTTCACATTCTGTTCACTACTTATCTTCCATCATTTTATAATATCATTCTAACAGATTAGTGAGATGATATCACTGTGTACTGTGGTTTAAATGTAATTTACTTTTATGATTAGAACTACTATGCTCCCTTTGAGATGCCTGTTGGCCATTTATATGTTTTTTGTCTGGAAATGTTTATTCAATTCACAAAATCTTCCAACTGTATCATTCAAGATCACTGGATAGCTAGATCATTAAGCACAGTCCATTCATGAATACAACTTTTATCTCTGCTGGTTCTTTCTTTTTTTCTCTCCCTTTCTTTCTTTCTTTCTTTCTTTCTTTCTTTCTTTCTTTCTTTCCTTTTTCTTTAAAAATAAACTACCAGTTAGCATAACTATCAGAGAATATGCAGAGGAAAAGAAAGGTAGGGATAAAAAGGTAAAAAGATTGAGTTAGCCTGGAGAAGTAAGTTTTAGTGACATATTGCATTACATAATGATCATAGTTAAAAACAATGCATTGCGTATTTTAAAATTGCTAAAACAATAGATTTTTAAATGTTCTCACCACACAAAATGATATTTGATCAGGTGATAGATATATTAATTACCTTGATTGACTCTGCACTATATACATGGATCAGAAATTCACATTATATTCCATAAACATACACAGTATTATCTATTAAAACCATTTGAAACCTCAAGTATACACAATAAAATTTATTTTAAAAAACTTTATTTTTTTTAATTTTTAATTTTTTTTTTTTTTTTTTTTTTGGGGGTTTTTTCTTCAGGGCGTGGTGCCTGCC
>NW_006159463.1:511911-539261 GCF_000334495.1 Tupaia belangeri chinensis
TTTTTTTTTTTTTTTTGAGAGATTTTCGCTATAGGGCGCGTGCGCCGCCAGACAGACAGAGAGAGACAGAGAGACAGAAAGTGAGAAATCACCCCCGGGGGGATAGTCACGCCACAATCCCTTCTCCTCTATTCTCTTGGAATCTTGGGCATGCACGCATACGCGCCCGGTGTGAGTTTTAAGCCACCGGGTCCAGGACACGAACCACGGTCGACTACATGGGAGTCCAGCGACATAGCCATTACGCTAACTGCTGGTTCTCGAAACTTTTTAAAAAAGAAATGCTGAAAAAAATTCTCCATGCTAAAAGCAAATGATACAACAGGGAAACTTGCCACTTCAGGAATTATAAAAGAGTAACTCTGATGGAAAATGAATCATACACATAAAATAGTAGTCTATACATTTTAAGTTTTAAAAAGGTATAGTACTGTTGAAAGTCAAAATAAGAGCATTATATGAAGAATGTTCACTGTATATATGACAATTACAACCTAAAGTAGGGCAGTTAAATGTTATAGTGAATAATATTTCTACACTTTACTTGAAATTATAAAACACAATAGTATCTCTAAATTGACTATCTGCTTAGACATGTTTTGTAATCCCTATAAAAACCACTACAAAGTGATTCAAAGGAATATTGTAAAAAGAAAAATAAAGCATTAGAAACATTGAATTAAGTGTAAAAAATTCAATAACCCAAATAACCTAGGAAAGGTCAACTAATGAAAATAGTTTATATCTTTGGTTATAAAACAAATCTTGGAAAAATTTAATGGAGTTGAAATTAAATTCTTTTTAATCTTACTAGAAATGCACTAGAATTAACAATTAAGTGTATAAGGGAAAATCTTCAAATACTTGGACAATAAACAATACAATATTAACTATTTGATATATAAATAAATTCTTGAAGGAAAATAGAACCTATTTGGAACTGAAGTGAAAAACACAGTGTATAAAAATTTGTGGGATGAAGCTTGGATCAAAAACAATAGTATTAAAAGCTTATTTTAGAAAAGATGATAGCTCTTCAATCAATGATTTAAGATTCTGAGAAATAAGAAAAAAATAATAAGTAAAATTCAAGCAGAAGAAAGTAAATAAGAAAATCATAGTGTAAAACAATGAAAAAAATCAATCAATACAGAAAACTATAAAGAAAAGTTGTTACTTTGAAAAAAAATCAATGAAAGTGACGAATCTTTTCAGAATCAGTCAGACTGATAAAGAAAAAGAGAGGGTATGAATTGTTAATAGCTGAAACTAAGAGAACAATCCCCTAATACATTGAAAATATAATAGGATAATACTACAATGACATTATGTCCATAAATTTGCAAACCTAGATGTACCTGCACTTTTAATACTTCTTCCTCTTCCTTATAGCTGACTGGAATTCAAGCAACCATCACAGTCATGAGATGGCATTAGCATGCTCTTGACATGAAACAGAAGTCCTTGAATCTTCACAATTTTGGAGTTGCTATTTCAACTCCAAATAAAACTACCATTATATAAAAGAGAAATAATTGTATACCTTACCAAATAAACTTCTCTTTCTTATTGTAACAGAACCTACTCAACAGATAGACACATCTTGCTCTTGTCTAAAATCTGAATTCTGGAGCCTGAAACCGAGTCTGATTTTTTTTAAATCAGTTCCAGAATCTATCCCAAACACATAGCAGAACAATGAATATTCACTAAATGATTTAACTTTTATATCAAATTATATGAATCAAAAACTATGAAGGTGCCATTTACATCATTCTATAAAAAATTTAACATACGTATCATTTTATATGCATAAGTGAATATATGATCATTAATCTTGTGTCACAATAATTATAATCATTACATCTGCAGACAGCCTAAACTATTTGAGAGATACTTATAGCATAGAAATTAAGTGGAACTAATGTTTGATGTGTGAATTTCTGTTAGTAAATGCCACATCAGTAAGATAGGTTGCAGCAATTAAATTATCTTTTTATCTTCTAAATCTATTACTCTTGAGTAATAAGTTATTCCAAGGTTTCCAATTTAATGATGCCTTAGCTTTCATTAGTATGGCAGAGATAACTGACACGTTTCCTTCATTCTTGTTCAATGCACTTATTAGCTCATTGCTAAGTTTTCATGAATAAAGGAATATGTCAAGATCCTTGAAATTCTTAACCTTTCGGGGACAAAAACATGAGTTAAAGCCAGAGGCAGAGGCAGTAGGTAGTAAAAAAAATTGAAAAGGCAATTTCCTTGATAGAAAGTTTTAAAAGTAATGTGCCATCCTATGCGAGTGACTTTTAAGTGGTGAGTAGGTGAGAATAAAGAATTATGTTTTGGGGGCCAGCAGTTAGAGTAATAGCTATATCACTGGACTCCCACGTAGTCGACCGCGGTTCGCGTCCCTGACCCGGTGGCTTAAAACTCATGCCGGGCGCGTGTGTGTGCGTGCTCAAGATCCCGAGAGGAGAATGGAGGAGAAGGGATTGCGGCGTGGTCATCCCCCCTGGGGGGTGATTTCTCGCTTTCTTTCTCTCTGTCTCTCTCTGTCTGTCTGGCGAGTGCACGCACCCTATAGCAAAACCTCTCCAAAAAAAAAAAAGAATTGTGTTTTGTTTGTGTGTGTGTGTGTGTGTTCAGGTTTTTACCATAGGGTGCATGCACTTGCTGGAGAGAGACAGAGAGAGACAGTGAGAGAGAAAGTGAGAAATCAGCCCGCAGAGTGTTGGCATGCCACAATGCCTTCTGCATTCTCCACCTGGGATTTTCAGCATGCACTCATTTGAGCCCAGCATGATTTTCAAACTGCCAGGTCCAGAACTCTGACTACAGTCAGCCACATGGGAGTCCAGTGCCTTAACCACCACACAACCTGCTGGCTCCAATAATTGTATTTTTTTATAGAATATCTTTCAAGCTCCTGATAAAATCAATTTGTGATCTTTTAGCACTTTATTTAGCAAGTATAATACCATTTAAAATACATTAATGAATAAGCACATGAGACGCAAATATCAACTGGGATACAGATGATGAAATAAAAATAAAATATAAAAGCTATCTATGAGGGCACACAGGTAATGCAATATACCATGGTGCCAAAGCCAGATGAAAAAGTTTCACATCCCCTCTACCAAGGTCTCTAAGCACATGCTAGAAGGGTCTTGAGGCTGGTGGAAGATCCTCTTGCAGATGCCTGTTTCTTTTTCTTTCTCTCTCATATGGAAGAAATAAAAACAAAAAACTTTTTAAATAACGAAAGGTAAGGCATTTTACGAGATACTTTATTTGCATCTTATATAATTGAGGGACAATGTTTGGAGTATATAAAAAATTCTTCACATGGGGACCAGCAGTTAGCGTAATGGCTATGTCGCTGGACTCCCTCGTAATTGACTGCGGTTCAAGTCCCGGACCCAGTGGCTTAAAACATAAATAAATTCTTGAAGGAAAATAGAACCTATTTGGAACTGAAGTGAAAAACACAGTGTATAAAAATTTGTGGGATGAAGCTTGGATCAAAAACAATAGTATTAAAAGCTTATTTTAGAAAAGATGATAGCTCTTCAATCAATGATTTAAGATTCTGAGAAATAAGAAAAAAATAATAAGTAAAATTCAAGCAGAAGAAAGTAAATAAGAAAATCATAGTGTAAAACAATGAAAAAAATCAATCAATACAGAAAACTATAAAGAAAAGTTGTTACTTTGAAAAAAAATCAATGAAAGTGACGAATCTTTTCAGAATCAGTCAGACTGATAAAGAAAAAGAGAGGGTATGAATTGTTAATAGCTGAAACTAAGAGAACAATCCCCTAATACATTGAAAATATAATAGGATAATACTACAATGACATTATGTCCATAAATTTGCAAACCTAGATGTACCTGCACTTTTAATACTTCTTCCTCTTCCTTATAGCTGACTGGAATTCAAGCAACCATCACAGTCATGAGATGGCATTAGCATGCTCTTGACATGAAACAGAAGTCCTTGAATCTTCACAATTTTGGAGTTGCTATTTCAACTCCAAATAAAACTACCATTATATAAAAGAGAAATAATTGTATACCTTACCAAATAAACTTCTCTTTCTTATTGTAACAGAACCTACTCAACAGATAGACACATCTTGCTCTTGTCTAAAATCTGAATTCTGGAGCCTGAAACCGAGTCTGATTTTTTTTAAATCAGTTCCAGAATCTATCCCAAACACATAGCAGAACAATGAATATTCACTAAATGATTTAACTTTTATATCAAATTATATGAATCAAAAACTATGAAGGTGCCATTTACATCATTCTATAAAAAATTTAACATACGTATCATTTTATATGCATAAGTGAATATATGATCATTAATCTTGTGTCACAATAATTATAATCATTACATCTGCAGACAGCCTAAACTATTTGAGAGATACTTATAGCATAGAAATTAAGTGGAACTAATGTTTGATGTGTGAATTTCTGTTAGTAAATGCCACATCAGTAAGATAGGTTGCAGCAATTAAATTATCTTTTTATCTTCTAAATCTATTACTCTTGAGTAATAAGTTATTCCAAGGTTTCCAATTTAATGATGCCTTAGCTTTCATTAGTATGGCAGAGATAACTGACACGTTTCCTTCATTCTTGTTCAATGCACTTATTAGCTCATTGCTAAGTTTTCATGAATAAAGGAATATGTCAAGATCCTTGAAATTCTTAACCTTTCGGGGACAAAAACATGAGTTAAAGCCAGAGGCAGAGGCAGTAGGTAGTAAAAAAAATTGAAAAGGCAATTTCCTTGATAGAAAGTTTTAAAAGTAATGTGCCATCCTATGCGAGTGACTTTTAAGTGGTGAGTAGGTGAGAATAAAGAATTATGTTTTGGGGGCCAGCAGTTAGAGTAATAGCTATATCACTGGACTCCCACGTAGTCGACCGCGGTTCGCGTCCCTGACCCGGTGGCTTAAAACTCATGCCGGGCGCGTGTGTGTGCGTGCTCAAGATCCCGAGAGGAGAATGGAGGAGAAGGGATTGCGGCGTGGTCATCCCCCCTGGGGGGTGATTTCTCGCTTTCTTTCTCTCTGTCTCTCTCTGTCTGTCTGGCGAGTGCACGCACCCTATAGCAAAACCTCTCCAAAAAAAAAAAAGAATTGTGTTTTGTTTGTGTGTGTGTGTGTGTGTTCAGGTTTTTACCATAGGGTGCATGCACTTGCTGGAGAGAGACAGAGAGAGACAGTGAGAGAGAAAGTGAGAAATCAGCCCGCAGAGTGTTGGCATGCCACAATGCCTTCTGCATTCTCCACCTGGGATTTTCAGCATGCACTCATTTGAGCCCAGCATGATTTTCAAACTGCCAGGTCCAGAACTCTGACTACAGTCAGCCACATGGGAGTCCAGTGCCTTAACCACCACACAACCTGCTGGCTCCAATAATTGTATTTTTTTATAGAATATCTTTCAAGCTCCTGATAAAATCAATTTGTGATCTTTTAGCACTTTATTTAGCAAGTATAATACCATTTAAAATACATTAATGAATAAGCACATGAGACGCAAATATCAACTGGGATACAGATGATGAAATAAAAATAAAATATAAAAGCTATCTATGAGGGCACACAGGTAATGCAATATACCATGGTGCCAAAGCCAGATGAAAAAGTTTCACATCCCCTCTACCAAGGTCTCTAAGCACATGCTAGAAGGGTCTTGAGGCTGGTGGAAGATCCTCTTGCAGATGCCTGTTTCTTTTTCTTTCTCTCTCATATGGAAGAAATAAAAACAAAAAACTTTTTAAATAACGAAAGGTAAGGCATTTTACGAGATACTTTATTTGCATCTTATATAATTGAGGGACAATGTTTGGAGTATATAAAAAATTCTTCACATGGGGACCAGCAGTTAGCGTAATGGCTATGTCGCTGGACTCCCTCGTAATTGACTGCGGTTCAAGTCCCGGACCCAGTGGCTTAAAACTCACACCGGCGTGTGTGCGTGTGTGCCCAAGATCCCAAGAGGAGAATGGAGGAGAAGGGATTGTGGCATGGCCATCCCCCCGGGGGGTGATTTCTCACATTCTATCTCTCTGACTCTCTCTGTCTGTCTGGCGAGCACACATGCCCTATAGCAAAAACGTCTCAAAAAAAATATTTCTTCACATCAATGCAAAGCTATTCTGTCAAAACAGTATAATTAATGTGTGATAGTTATAGCATCAAATTAGAATTGAATATACACATAATGCTATGGTTCCACTAATACATTTTTATATTTTATGCTGGAAAAGATCATTTTGTGAAAATGAAAATAACTATCAAAATATGCATAGATTCTTCATAACAATAAAGTATGAGCACCAATTTTGGTTAGTGAGAGAATAAGAAATAAATTACAGTAAAATTAAATAATAGAATTTATATGACAGTTGAAAAATCAATGTAATTGAATTGCAGCACAAAGTAGATATATTTTTTTTCCTAGTGGGTGCATGTGATCACCAGACAGAGACAGAGAGAGAGAGAGAGAGAGAGATGAAGAAGAGAAATCACTCCCCCAACACACATGGATAACAGTCACACTCTAATCCCTTCTCATCATCTACCCCTCCTTTTTGGATTTTGGGCATGCACTCACATGTGTCCAGTGTATTTCTCAAGTCTTTGGGTTGAGGACTTAAACCACAATTTGACTGTATGGGATTCAACTGCCTTAATCACCAGGCCATGGAGTCTGCCCAATAACATTTGAATAGTATGTTACTTAGCAAAATAAATAAACATCAGTATCATAATTATAGTAAATAATCTCTAAACCAAGCAAAACTCATTGATTTACTGTTTAGAATTATAGGCCTAAATTAGGAAAAATACATTTTAATGAATGGAAAAGTAGTCATTATCATAAAATGTAAGAGAATGGACAACTCTGAAAGGCAAATCCGAAAGCTATTTACAAAAATAAGTTGTTCCCTTCTTCTGGGTCACAAGACTAGATAATTTATGAGTAAACACGAAACTAACTTCTATTCAAAAGAATATGAAGGGCAATAGTATACACAATTTACCATTTAGGTTGAAGACAATAAGGAAGACTTCACATTTTTCCTGTATTCCACTCCGCAATCTTGAAGTGACAGTAATGCGATTTCAACCATGGAAATGGGGAAAATATCTGGATGGGAAGATATTACTATGGGATAATCAACTTCTATAAAAATCACTAGCCATCTGATTTACAATGCTCACCTTGGGCTGTGCTAGAGATAAAAATAGATTTTCATCTTTTTTTAAATCACTGAAACAGTTATTCCTCTGTCTCTATCTTATTACAATCTAAATCTGCCACAGGTAATAGAGGTGGAGCACAAAAGAAGCACACAGATGACTCTAACAAATTTAGTAATTTCTAGTCCTACTTTGTGATGGCTGGTTAATGAGTTATTTACCTAATTTTATTTTATTTATTTATTTTTATTATTTTCTTAAACAGGTTTTATTTTCTTGTTTACATTTCATCAGTGTACTTCCTTGCAGCACACAAAATGAATATTTTATAAATATTTCAATATAAACACACTGCATATTAATCCCATCAAAGATATTACCATACACATCATCCTTGAAACACAATTTTACACTTTTGTGTCCTTTAAATGTTTTGTTTTTTCTTTTTTGGTCCACCATTGATTCACTCCCATATGCCCCTCACTGTCCACCCTCCTCCCACACTGTCTTGAGTATCCACAGTTCCTCTCCATGTCTTTTAAAAGTTTTAATCTTTCAGTTTCAGTCACAGAGTGCAGACATTAGGTATATATTAAGTGGGAACATATACTGTTTTTCTTTCATATTCAGGCTTGCTTCACTCAGTATTCAATCTTCAATATCTGTCCACTTTCTATAAAATACCAAGGTCTCATTTTTTTATGATTAAGTAGTATTCCATAATGTATGTGTGCCACACTTTTCAATTCATTCATGTTTTAATGCTTCAATAAATGTAGATATGCAAGTATTTTTCTGACCAAATGTCTTTTTATCCTGTGGGTAAATATTCAGGAGTGGAATTGTTGGATTATATGGTAGTTCTACTTGTAGGTTTTTGAGGAACCTCCATGTTATTCTCCACAGTGGCCCCACCAATTTACATTTCCACCAGCAGTGTAGGAGAGTTCCTTTTTCATCTCAACCTCGCCAGCATTTACCATTGTCTATTATATATTGTTTTAATCTTAGCCATTCTGACTGGGGTTAGATGGTCTCTCATTGTGGTTTTGATTTGCATCTCCCTTAACATAAGAGATATTGAACATTTTTTTCACATGCTTTTTGACTGTTCAAATGTCTTCCTTGGACAGTTGTCTATTCAGCTCATTTGCCCATCTTTTAATTGGATTGATCATTTTTTAGGTGGTGGGGTAAGCTTCTTCAGTTTCCCCTGTATATTCTGGCCTTGCTGTTGCAATCCTTCTATCTCAGTTCCTCAGTTAGAATTATTTGCACAGGGAACCAGCAGTTAGCGTAATGATTATGTTGCTGGACTCCCACGTAGTTCACTGCGGTTCGCGTCCCGTACCCTGTGACTTAAGACTCACACTGGGCGTGTGTGCGTGCGTGCCCAAGATCCCGAGAGGAGAATGGAGGAGAAGGAATTGCGGCATGGCCATCACCCCTGGGGGGTGATTTCTCGCTTTCTGTCTCTGTGTCTCTCTCTGTCTGTCTGGTGAGCGCACATGCCCTATAGTGAAAACCTCTCAAAAAAAAAAAAAAAAAGTATTTGCACATACCAGCACTACTAATTCTTTTTCAAACAAGGTCCCACTATGTTGCTCAGGCCAGCCCCAGGCTTTTGATCCTCCTGCTTCAACTTGAGTTGCAGGAACTACAGGTGAACATCGCTGTACCTAGCCTTCAGATTGGGCTGAGATCAGAACCCATGCCTCCCATGTGGTTACATGTATCTTCCTACAACTAAAGCAGACATAGACAAGCCATTTTAACATGAGATAATACAGAGGTCTAGTCTAGGTAGATAACCAGGTTGAAGTCTAGAATTTCTGGGTGATGGTTGATACTATTTGGGGGAAGAAAACGGTGGTTTTATGTATTTATCAAACTATGTGACTCGTTTGTTTCACTTCTTTAACACTGATGAATAGATCTTAAATCCACTGCTAAAATTAAACTTCGGGAAATTTGAGTGTGTCTTTAGAATGCAAGTCATCTTCCCTTCTAATGTGTTTTAGTTCATTTTTTTCTTCTTTTGTTTTCATGAGACAGGTACATTGTATTATTTTTCAAAAAGGGAGGCTGTTGCAAAATAATAAATCAATTAACATGAAATTTAATTATGAACACTTTGACAAAGATTGCATAGCAAGTAATTGAACATTCACAGATGTTTCTTCCTCCATTCTATTAGCTTGGTAATTGATGTAGGTTGTAAATTTACTCCTGCTCTCCTACTATAAAGTACTAATATATGTGGTGCTTAATGGACAATATTACCATAATACTATTTTACTCTATGATAATTCAATTCTCAAAAGTCCATTTGGGAAGGAAATTATGATCTAATTTAAGATGAAATGTAAATTAATTCTTGATTTAAAAAGTGATAATGTTATTGCTTTTTAAAACAGGTGTTTAAAACATTTTCCTATATTTCAAAATCTCATTGAATTTTTATTTTGAGATGGGAATAAAAATAAAACAAAATAACAACAACAACAATGAATTGCAAACAGCCATAACATAATCTGTACGTACTTTTTGTCCACTTGGACAGATGTCAAAATTCCCTAAGCCTTTTTCCTATGTAATTTAAAGTGAATACTAACAGCGTAACTTTTGGAATCAGATTCTATTTAGCAGATCGACAATCTTTTAATCTTGAAAAACATGTTTTATACGAAACTTCGGTTTTCTACCTTGAGATTGTACATGATAACAGCTGCCTCTTAAGGATGTGGTAAGACTGAATCTTCTAAGATATTTAGGCCTACCGTGGCACACAGTAAGCACTGTTGCTAGAAACACTGATTTTTTTTTCTATAGTTTATGGAAGAAAAACAAGCCAAAGAAAATTTGAGGATTGTTACTCTTTTTTTTTTTTTTTTTGAGAGGTTTTTGCTATAGGGTGCGTGCGCTCGCCAGACAGAGAGAGACATAGAGACAGAAAGCAAGAAATCACCCCCCAGGGGGGATGGTCACACCGCAATCCCTTCTCCTCCATTCTCCTCTCGGGATCTTGAGCACGCACACACACGCGCCCAGCATGAGTTTTAAGCCACCGGGTCTGGGATGAGAATCATGGTTGACTACATGGGAGTCCAGTGACATAGCCATTACGCTAACTGCTGCTTCCCAGGATTGGTACTCTTGAGTAAAAGTCTTCACCTCCTTCTAAGGAACAAGTTTACCAGCACATTGCCTGTGATAGCATAGCAATCATTTTACTTTTACAGCAGAGGTAAATAGAAGGGCTAATGCCAGGGAAAACCCTCTCATGTAAATGTGCTCATGGACCAACATTTGGCCTGGTAGTTACATGAGCTGGATCCCACATAGCTGACTGCTTAGTTTGAGATTCAGCCATGGGAATTAAAAAAACATGACATTCACGTCTGTGTGCATGCCCAAAATTCCAAGAGAAAGAAAAGATGAAGGAGAAGGGCTTGTTGCTTGACCATTCTCCATGGGGAGATGGGAGCATTCTCTCTCTCTGTCTCCCTCCAATGAGCATATGTGTCCTCTGGCAAATTTTTAAAAAATAAAAGAGAAAAAAAAAAAGATATGCTTACTGGTCTCTTTTGAAGAATCAACATTATTAGCTATGAGGACAGTCTATCTTCTATTTAATTTTATTGTCAAAAACTTACCAAAATGGATGAAATCACTTCATAATTCTTGTTGGCCTACCTAACTACATATGTGTATTTATTTAGAGAAAAATAGCTTTTCAAATGCTCAGTCCTCTACTGAATAAATTCCTAGTTAGATCAATTACTGATGATTTAAGAAAAGTCATCACTGGCATATTTTAAAAAAGTCAAATATTCACTCTTAAGAACTTAGAATGATCAGCCATGGGGGCACCATGGTAACACAACACTCTGTGATGCTGAAACCATATAGAACACCAGGATTCAGTTCCCAAACCTCTTTACGCAGGCCAGCAATATACCCATCCAGGATCTTGGTCAGTTGGTATGAGGAAAGAGAAGTGGTGAGTGAGAATCATTGTATGTGGTCCTGCTGAGGGTGCACGGCTCTCTTTCTATCTCTGTCTCTCTTTATACTTCCCTTTTTTTACTTTCTTTTGAAATAAATATATAAGTGAATAAGCTTAAAAAATCCCACCCAAAAAACAGTGGTTGACATATAATAAGAGTACAGTATGTGTCTGTTAATAAATAAAAAGTTGTTTGTGAGGGTATGCAGCCTACTTACGGGCAGCAGTTACCAGTATGCCTCACTAATTACTCACTGGAGCTGGCTGACACATGCCATAACTACCAGGGGATCTGCAGATAAGATCCACAGGGCACAGGAAACATCCTGATCCTGGCTCGGTCATGCAATGCCTATTCTATATAATGTTATGGCTTACACATCATCCTCTTTGATGCATACTCAGCCTTCCTCGGAGTTGCAGAGGAACAGAAAAAGTAAACTGGCTTGACCTATGACACATAACATGATCACACATGATAGTAAGAAGGTTGAAAAGCATCTACACTAAAGTCCTTATTGCTAACTGTAGAACTTCAACTGCATCATTGAAAACTTGCAAACAGTTCCTTGTGCCTGGTAAAATGCATAAATAAAGAAGCTCAGCACGACTGAGCAGCACAGCTTGTCTGTGTTCACCTGCATCTCTGCTTCTGCATTTTTTGCCTTCCTCTAACTTTCTTCCTTCATAGGACCAAGCCCCGAGGGCAGACGCTGACAGTATTACCGTCCAGAGATGTTACTCTTAAGCTTGTTGGATGCCCACAGTTGTTATTTGTTAATTTGCTTTTTCTCAAACTTTTTAAGTCATTCCTTTACCTATTCTCTTCTAGCATTAAAAGTTTTACGCTACTGAATAATTATATCTATATATAGGTTGTCAGTTATTAAACTATTATAAGAAGATCTATTTTAGGGCTCAAATCCCACATAACTGTTGCATCGCCATTTTCAAAATCACATGAGCATAGTTTGTAAATTATGAATTACAAATATCTTTTTTAATGGTAATGTAAAGCCATTCTTTGATTTGCCCGGTACACTGTTGTCATTACTTGTGTCCATAAATTGACACTATTTGATAAAAAATTAAAATCTTTTAGTTCCTGAGGTATAATGAAGAAAGAACAGATGTGCTAATTTACAAATAATGTAATTACACCAAATGAAGACTAAGCAGGTCACAATTTTATATACAAAAAAAAAGAAATATGCCATAATTTTGAAGAATAACAGAAAAACTGAATTATGGCATAGAGCACAGTAATGAAAACATGCCAAAAGCACAATAGAAGCTAAATGATAGCAGGTGCTATAGTATTTCTCATTAAAACACCATACACTGTATTGTTTTTACATATCAATATTAAATTCATTAGCAGCAACCTTCTTATACAGTAATAAAGAAGCAATAAGACATTTATAGTAAGCGTATTATTATTGTTTCTCAGTATCACACTTTGGAGCAAACCCTTAAACTCAATGGCCATGAACAACAATAAATTTATAGTTTGAAACTATGTTACTAAAAGATAAGAAAAAAAAAAAAACAATGTCAATGAATATGACAATGACTGAAATGAGTTATATCCCAAGTGAAACAAAATGAATAAAGCAAAGAATATTATGTATCTATTAACAAATAAAAACATTTGTATTCACTTGTATTTATAGTCTGTTAACATTAATTTTTACATTTTGATCTTGTATTTTAGTCAGTCCATGAGGAATTTAAGGGTTTTAGTTGTAGCAGCCTCCTAGGCCTGCTTCTGCATCACCGCCCTCAATCTGGGCAGTATTGAGGATTCATGCTAACATGAAGCTTAGGATACCTTGTCCATATGCATATGGGCTCATTGTTCTCTTAGCAGCCAAATCCATTGCAAAAGAACAAGCCATCTAACAGCTGCCACAGCCTTGCTGGTTGGAGCTGTTTAACCTCTGCATAAGGTGGAGAAACTACTATTATATAAATATTTAATTAATAATGAATTTCAGTTTGTTTATTTGTTTTTAACTTTTTGCCACAGGGTGTGTGTGCTCCTGGAGATAGATGAAGACTGGGAGAGAAAGTGAAAAATCACCTCCTCATGATGGGCACGGCCACTACACAAACCGTTTTCCTCCATTCTTCTCTTTGTATTTTGGGTATGTATGCCATGCTTCTCAAGCCACTGATCTGGGATTTCAACCACAGAATCAGCCACATGAGGTTCAGTAACCTAATTACCATGCCAATTGCTGGCTCCTGAATTTAAAATTTAACAGTAGTGAGTATTCAAATAACCTGAATGGAAAGTGGTGGTAATTTTACAAACTGTTTTTCTTTTTAATTTTGATATTTCAAAATTTGCATAATATTTATTACTAAATAAAAACATTTTAAAATACTGATTATGATAGTTCCAGAGCCAATTTTTTTAAGTGTAATGATTCCAGATGTTTCCACTTAATTTCAGAGAATGTGTTTTTGAACAAGTCAAAGTTCAAGTAACATCAAGAATGACATTTTCTTAAATAAAAATGTACCAGCCTTATTATTTTTCCCTGAGATTATTTTATTGAGCTTTTGATGATTTCAGTAATACAACTCTCTGATATGAACTAGATAACTAGATACATGCTTTTTATCATCAATTTTAGCTCAGTCTCCTTCCCCTCCAAACACGAAGTTATGAGAGTATCAGTGTCACGATGATGCTTAATTTTTCTATAGGTCTCTTAGGTCTGAGATACCTTCCTTTACTCTTACTCCAGCAATTTTTTCTATATGAAAGTTGCCTATTCCTCTTATGCAGATGCAATATATTACACTGTAATCTACGTCATATAGTACACATTACACCACATGATTATAATTTACTATTAATGGCAGTCTCTACCTTGTGTTCTAGAAGCAATGCTTGGAGCCCGTTAAACACATGGATTCTGGAGTCAGAGTTCAAATCTAAACTCTATTACTTGTCATGTGAATTTTGAATGTTTCTTAATCTTTTTAACTTTAGTTCTCTAATCATATAAATGGGGATAATAACTAACCTAACTAAAAGGCATTTTTAGGATGACTAAATGTGTTAACACTTTCAGGAAATTAGCAAGGCTTCTCTGATATATAAGATCTTGGGAAGTATTTATTAAATATTACAAGTTTTAGTAGTACTTTAGAATTTCATGGTGTTTTATGTAATGTTTAAAGACATTTTTGATTCTCCATTAAGTTATATGAGGCTTTTCATTATGCATCATGTTCAAATAACTTTCTTAGTTAATGTGAACAACATTTCTGCTGCAAATGGCAAATCGGGGTCAATGGAGTATTTTCACTTGAGCGTCAAATAATCTCTATGTAATAGCATGATTAACTTTTTTTTTAAGTTTATGCTTTTGTTAATACCATGAGCAAGTGACAGAGGTATAGAGACAGAGACAGCACCCCCAGTAGGGTGCTAATACTGCAATGCACTCCCATCTTCAGCAAGTCCCAGATTTGGGGCAACAAAGAGCCCATGTACTCAGGGAGGTCTCCTGATGTGAACCTACAAACTTCCCATGTGGGTCAGGTCTGCAAAGCACTGTGCTTTACACTGCACCAACACCTGAGCCCTATGAGTATCTGTTGACATAATGAATTAGTCTCCATCCTATGTGAGCGTGAAAAGAAAAAGGGCAAGAATGGGACCAATAGATGCAGATGGCAAAGAGGCTACATTGCTGGACTCCTGTGTGGTCAACTGCAGTTTGAGTTCTGGATCTAGTGGCTTGAAAATTATGCTGGGCTCATGTGAATGTGTGTTTATGATCCCAGGAGGAGAAAGAAGGAGAAGCTATTGTGGCTGGTCATTCTCTCTTGTGTGTGTGTGTTTTTTTTTTTTTTGGGGGGGGGGCTGGGGGCAGGCGGTGATCTCTCATTTTCCCTCTCACTGTTTCTGTCTCTCTGTGGCAAGCTCACACACCCTATGGCAAAATCCTCTACAAAAATAAATAAAAAGAAAGAAAGAAAAAGTCAAGAAGGACAATGCAATTAGATTTCCTAACATTATACTATCTTCATTTCTGCCTCCATATTTTCTGACACTTATGCAGGTAAGTTCAATACATAAAGCTCTTGACTAACTGCTTAATCCTCCAATCATGTCTTTAAGGCCATTAGACCACAAAAGATTTACTATGTAAACAAGTGCAAATTCAGAGGATGAGTCCAAATTGTCTCGTAATGTAGATATACTATGTTTTCACTGTGTTGTACTCTAAACACGAGGAGAGGCTCCACATGATCTCAGTTCATGAAACTAGAAAAGAAAAAAAAAAATCCATTCTCTAGCCTGGCATAAGTAAGCATTTATTGCTAATAAAAAGGTCAAGATAACTGTGATTGAAGGTGAATGTCTTCAATTTCCTGAGCTGTCCTAAGTCTGAGATCTGTTTATTCATTGAAATGGGTACAGATTTAAGGAAAGAATTAAGGCCTGCCACTTACCTTCTGCAGTGTATCAGTTCCTAATAGGCCAGAGACCGTTACTGATCTGTGGCCTGGGTGTTGACCCCTGTACTAGATTACAGAACTGGAAACCACATGTTGACCATAGTTTGAGTCCCCAGCTAGTTGGTATAAAAACATGACAGGTGCATGCATGCCTGGGAACCTGCCAGGCTAAAGGCCTGCACGAAGGAGATCTCAGCATGACTGAGCCCTGTAGACAGTGCCTCCTCCTCTCTTTCTCACTTGTGCATGTGTGCATACCCTATCATAATTTTTTTTAAAACTTCAAAATTTATTTTAATTATCCTGGTCATTTGAATAAATGCTAGATGCTCTCCCCCCTTTCTTTTTGAGATCTTTGCCATAGTGCATGTGTGCTTGCCAGAGAGAGACAGTCAGAGACAGAGAGAAAATGAGCAATCATGCCCTAGTGGGGATGGCCACATTATGATTTCTTCTTCATTCTCTTCTTGGGATTTTGGGCACATATGCCATGGAATCAGTCATATGGATCCTGTGCCTTATATTCCATGCCATCTGCTGACTCCAATGCTAAATTCAGGTTGAACGTATTTCTTTTTAATTATTAAATTTCTATATTTGAAAATGTGATCATAATAATACAAAGATTTGTTCCATCTTCTTACAGCTTACTCTTGTTATTGCCCTGGTAAAAGACTCCCCATTCTCTAAACCTTTGGAAAACTGTTTTCTGGGCCTATAATTTTACTTTTCTCCAAATGTCTTATGCATGGAATTACACATTATGTAGTTTTGATATTTTATCTGTCTCTCTTAACTTAAAACACATGTGCTTACAATTCATTTGTTACTCTCTCATTTCATTGTTGACTACTATTCTGACATGTAGAAGTATTATACCTTCTTTAGCAATTTACATTTTGAAGGATATGTTGGTTGCTTACAGTTTTTAGCAGTTATGAATAAAGCTTCTGTCAACATTTTTGTTTTGTCTGAACTTAATTTTTCAAGTAACTTGGGCAAAATCCCAATCCTGCCCAGGAGCATGATTGCTGAGACCTATGATAAGTATAGTATATATTTACAAGAGTTTCTGGGACCAGCAGTTAGCGTAATGGCTATGTTGCTGGACTCCCACGTAATTGACCGCGGTTCAAGTCCCGGACCCGGTGGCTTAAACTCACGCTGGGCACATGTGCGCGCATGCCCAAGACCCTGAGAGAAGAATGGAGGAGAAGGGATTACAGTATGGCCATCCCCCCTGGGGGGTGATTTCTCGCTTTCTGTCTCTCTGTCTCTCTCTGTCTGTCTGGCAATTGCATGTGCCCTATAGCAAAAATCTCTCAAAAAAAAAAAAAGTTTCTTACAAAATTTAACAGAGTGAGAGTTTCTGTAGCTTTGCATTTTCACCAGTATCTGGTATTACCAGTCCTTTATATTGCTGCCATTTTAATAAGTATTTAATAAGTATTTTAATTTGCATTTCACTAATGACAAAAGATATTGAGTATCTTCATATGTGTCATCCATGTATCTTTTTTGGTGTCTAGTGAACTAACTTTAAAAATTTTCTTTTTTTTATATTTTCTAAGAATGTTGAAATTCTATCACAGTTCTTACTCACATTTTAAAAACTGATTAATTAATTGGCAACACTCATAGGAGAAAGTCTAACCAAAGCTCACAAAGGTGAACATGACCAAAAAACATACAATCATTTAAATTGTCCTAAGTCAGATGTTTACTTCAGGAAAATAACTGATGCAGATACTCTGTTGGAAATTTTTGCCAAAACAGAGTGTTTTATTTTGGCAACTAAAATGTGATTGTTATTTAGTAAAGTATTTGTTGAGAGAAACATGTTTGATTTTAGAAAAATGAAGCCAGCCTACAAAAAGATATTATGCTATTACACTGATGGCCCAAAATAAAACTGTGTGTAGTCATAGGTATTTTCACCATTTATATGCCAGTGTTAATTTATAATTCTTTCCATTTTCAGGATTAAAGCTATATGTTCTTGATAATATACCGTGTATTAAATGTAAAGTATTTTAAATATACACTCTTTACTTACTAGACTCATCATTCTATCTGTTAGAAATTTTGTGCCCTCGGGACCAGCAGTTAGCATAATGGCTATGTCGCTGGACTCCCACGTAGTCGACCATGGTTCGAGTCCCGGACCCGGTGGCTTAAAATCACGCCGGGAGCATGTGTGTGCATGCCCAAGATCCCAAGAGGAGAATGGAGGAGAAGGGATTGCAGTGTGGCCATCCCCCTGGGGGAGGGTGATTTCCCGCTTTCTATCTCTCTCTCTCTCTCTGTTTGTCTGGCAAGTGCATGTTCCCTATAGCAAATCATCTCCCCAAAAAAAAGAAATTTTGTTCCCTTAAATCAACACCTCTCTATTTCCCAATTCCCCAGATTCTGGAAACCAGTATTCTACTCTCTGCTTCTATGGGCTTGATTTTTTAGATTCTATTTGTAAGTGAGGTCTTGTATAATTTTTAATTTTTCAAGAATATCTCAATAAAGTAGGGAAATAATGAACACAAGAAACAATAAAAAAGTGTTTACATTATCTTTAAAAGAGTACATAATTTTTAAACTAAACCACTTTTAGATTACTTTAACTTTGTGAATTTATATATAATTGATTACAATATTACATATATATACACACGCATATATAAAACTGTGTGGTAATAATAAAATTATGAATTAATAATATGATATGTTATAATCTTTTTGGAATTTTCTATATCTCTAGCACTTTATAATTTTTTGCTGTAATAAATTTTGAGATTTTGATATTTCGTAATAGGTCCTTATTAAAAAGTGTTCTATCATATAATTATCACCTCATATAACAAACTTTATGTCATAGCATGAATGAATGATGCTTTTTCCAAGAATAACACTAAAACTATTTACTCTCTGTAAAGAACATTATTAAATTGATTCACCATTTGTTCCATCATCCTTATATTTAATATTTGACACCTGAAAATGTTAATTTCAAAAGTGGTGGGCAGCGAAACACAGGTAGTGAGTAAAACAAGTTAACTGCCCTCGATAAGTGACCATCTTTATTATATCAAATTACATAAACTTAAGTTAATTAACCAATTCTTTTTTCTTTTATCTACTAGAAGGTGAATATACTCATAAGAGAGAGAAGAGAAAGTGCCCCCTCTCCAGTGGAAGAAAGCCATATTACGATTCCTTTTCCTCCATCTCTCCCTCTTTTGGGTATTTTGGGCATACACTTACAGGCATCCAACATGTTTCACAGCCAGTAAGTCTGAGACAAACTGCACGGTTGGCCATGTGCATTCCAGCTTCCTTAAGTACCCTCTCTAGTCCACCAATTCCTTAATTATCGCACAGTTTCCATAGGTCAAAGTCTAAATTCTAAATGCTACAATTGGTTCCTCTGTTCCAGGCTTTGCAGAAATAAAATCAAAGTGTCATTTAGGCTGGGTTTCTTTCTGTAGATCGTGGAAAGAAATGTGCTTCCATGCTCAATCACATTGGTGATAGAATTCAGTTTGTTGTGACTGTAGGTCTAAGGTCCTTGTTTCCCGTTTGGATGTCAGCCAAAGATTACCATCTTTGCCTCCTGTAATCCTGTCTTCCATTCATTCATGTGGCCCTTCAAATCTGCCATAGTGAGTGAAATCCTTGTCACACTTGGAATCTTTCTGACTTCCTATTCTGCTTCAACTTTGCTACAGCCTGCATTGCATCTCTCTGACCCCAGCCAGAGAAAGTTCTCTCTTTCAATAAAATTTAAGAACTGTTTAGATGAAATACATCCAGGTAACCCAAGATAAGCTTCCTGTTTTAATATCTCTAAAGGTAATATAATTGCAAAGTCTTTTCTTTCATGAAATAGAGCATATTCAAATATTTTGGAGAACATGGTGTTGATATCTTTGGGAGACCAAAGCAACCGTGCCAAATGCTAAGGATTTTGAACAATTCTACCCATAAGTGACTTTGTATTAATTAGTGAAAATGTAATTGAATGATTCCTTATACATTTGCTAAATTTAAATTGACTGTAGAGCAAAAAAATTTTTTTAAAAACCTGATACATTTTGAGCTATATATTTAATCTACTAACAATTTGAAATTAAAAATTGTTTAGGTACTGACTCTGTAGCACAGCAGTTATGAGCTGATCAAGAGAAGCTATTCAACAAAAAGACTGAGAAAATAACCCAGGAAAATACTGGATACCCAAACATCCGGATAATCTGTATCCATAAGGTGAAAAGACTATTAAGGGCATTGAATATCTATTCCATGAAGTCCTGGAAGAAAACTTTCCAAACCTAGAGGGCCATTCAGATATTCAGACCTAAGAGATATGAAGAACCCCTAATAGAATCAACCCCCAAACATCTTCTCCAAAGCACATCTTAGCCAGATTGGCCAAAACCACAGACAAAGATAAGATACTAAAATTGGCAAGAGAGAAACCTCAAGTTACTTTACAAAGTTTATCCCATCAGGTTAACATCAGACCTCTCATTGGAAACAATCTGAGCAAGGAAAGAATGGGAAAATATATTCAAAGTGTTAAATGAAAAAAAAAAAATTTCAACCAGGAATTCTATACCTAGCAGTATTATCCTGCATATAGGAAGACAAGATAAAATCATTCTCAGAAAAACAAAACCTAAATTTACCAACACCAGACCAGCTCTTCAGGAAGTTCTGCAAGGAGTGCTATACCAGGAAAACTAAATACGGACAGACAGATACAAGAGAACAAAAAGGAACCAAGAAAAGGACTAACTTAATGGCAGGGACAAGTCTGTAAATAATAATAATAATGCTGAATGTCAACTTCCAAGATACATACAGAACGATCAGACTGTAGTAACACTACAAATTGAACAGAAGAGAGATTAATTACCTGAGACTGAACTAGTGTTTTATGACTTTTGACTAAAACATTACTGATTTTTTTTCTGTTTTGTTTTCCAGATTTAAGGATTTTGCTTTCTTTTTGGCTGTTGATAGGTTTAGCAATTTGTTAAAATGTTTTTTTGTTTGTTTGTTTAAATTGAAAAAGAAACTTTTCTACTTCCTGACTCATCTGGAACTGGAAAATATTTGTGAGTATTCTTGTTTTGTGGCAGAATGGTTATTTGTATAAGTTCAATAATACCTGTTGCCTTGCATCAGAAATTGGAAATACTCGTTATTACCAGGGCTTTCATTAGAATATCATACATGAATATCGGACCAGAAAGCTATGGAACTGTGTATACCAAGTAAATATTAATATCTCAGTACCTACATATCAGGTCATCAGGAAAGTCATGACACATGCATAGAAAACTTAGAAAAATATGTCATGACTTTTCCAGTGACTAAATATGTTACTGCTAAATGTTCAGCTTCAATTGTATTTATACATTTATCTATAAAACTATTTGGTTGAAATCACTGAATCTGCACTCTGGAATTACATAAAATGAGATCAGAAATCTATCACAAACTCTGAAATTTTCTCATGAGAGAATATAGTTTAGTGTACATTTATTTTTTTTTAATTTGTCACTCTCTGCTTTTCTTCATTACTCTGTTTTAAGTAAGTTTACTATTTATAATAAAGATGATCATTATAATTTATTGAATACTCACTTATACAGAAATTCTTGTGGTAAGACATTCACATATTAATCTCACTTTTAAAAAAATATTTTATTTATTTATTTATTTTCTTAGATAGAGAAAGAAAGAGAGACAGTGAGGGAAAGTGAGAAAGTAAGCCACCAGGTCTGCCATGTGGGAGTCCAGAACCCTTAAACACCATGGGACCTACAGGCCCATTAATCTCAATATTTAAAGTTTTAATTTTGAAATGATAATAGACTTACCAGAGTGTGAAAAAATAGTTGAAAATTTAGCAGTAACATATTAGGTTATCAGAAAAGTCATGACATATTTTTATCAGTTTTTCTATGCACAAGTGTGTCATGGTTTTCCTGACTACCCAATATGTAGGTACTGAGATAAAAATATTTACTTTGTATCTACATTGTAATTGTTTTGTATGGAATTAAACTGTCAAGAAAAGATAAACCATAGCCTACCTGAATTCCATTCTATGAAGCATTGATGGCTTTCAGGGTTTTAATAAAATTAAATACCACTATGTCACAGCTCTAAATGTATATGTAGTGATTGCATACAGTTATTCAACTGTTTAATTGATAATAATTTGGTCCATGAAATAAAGCATGCTATATTAGTATAACAAATTTCTAATATACTTCTACTGTATATACATAACTGACCAGGTATCATTTCAGTGCAATTGACCTTGAACATATCGTATTATACCTACTATTGTAATAACTTAGTCCAAACTCTCTTGCAAATTTACTTTGGGCAAAATGAAAGACAAAAAATTATTGTAGTCTATGATTTACAACACTCATCCAAAAATATTTATACAATTACTTTATGTTCATGCCTTTCCAAATAAAGACTATTTTAGGTTTAAAAAGAAGAATTGACTCAGCTGCCATGGCACAAGTAATAACATGTTCTCTGCAGTGCTAGAAGCCACGAGGTCAGCCACAGTTTTTCACCTCAGGCACTCTGAAACACGCTGGGCCTACACATTCCCTCAAGATGCTGACTGACTGGAGGGCTAGGGGTAGGGATATCATGGTGTGAGGAGACCTTGTCCAGGGTGCTTCTCTCACACTCTCTCTTGTTTTCTTTTGTGTCCTCTCTCATGAGAGAAATAAACTTTAAAAATACATAAGTAAATGAAAAATAAAAAGTATTAAGCCCACTTTGGCAGTTTTCACGTTTTACTTATGCATGTTTGAGAAATTGGAAAATTGTCATATCAAGTTGAGGATGGGATACATTATGCCCAGATATACTTACAGTCTCAGAGAAGGAGAAAGAGAGCAGAGGTGTTATGGGATAATGGAAACCTGTTGCTGTTATTGGCAAATGACTGGGTCGTGATTGCATAAAATAAAGTTAATGTGTATTTCACATGGAGGGAATATGTGATATGCTGGTGAAAGATAATACTATTCTCATGTATCTTATTTAGTATTCTCTGTATTTATGTGCTCTTCAGGGGAAACCGTGGCTCTGTCGATATAGCTTTGATGTTAACACATACATAGACTTTCAGTGGATTTTATTTTTGTGTTGATTTTCATAAAATTGCTGCACTGATAGATCAAACCTCCTGTTGTGTTTCATCACATCTTGGAGTAAAACTTCTATTAGATGAATAAGGTAATGAAACACTTTCAATATGGGGAAAAATTTAGCAGTAATGCAAATAATACAATCTTTTCTCTTGTATTTTTTTTTTCTTTTTGGTTTCTTCCAACTTCCCTGATTTACTGATTTTTACTTCGTAGTACACCAAGTATATTTTCTCAGCTATCTCTGAGCATGGTAAAAATTATAAACTCTGTTTTCTATTACTTCTTTGTTTATTAATTTTAATTTGAAATGTTACTGAAAAATAATAAAATTGCTAGCTATAATTATTCACACACATACATAATTAGAAATAGTAACATCTTGAGAAAATTTTAACAGTAAGAAATAAACACAATGTTTAGAAATATGTTCATATATCTATCATTGTATCTTTTCTCTTAGAATAAACTGGGTGAGATTATTTCTCTTTTGAACTAAATGTTTTCATCATTGTTTCAAAAATGGTGATTAAAATGTTCTTAATGCTTTCACATATATAGCAAAACAACTTCTATATTTTTTATCTATTTCTTTAATTTTTCAATTACTTTTAGTGGTTTTGAATTTTAAATTACCAGAGAATAGTAGCAATGTACTATGCTCTCTTTAGCTAATTAATTTAATAACAAAAAACTTACAAACAAAATATAACTATGTCCTTCAATACTGTAAACATATTGAGTAATAAAAAATATAATCTATGAGATAGTCTATTAGTAATATAACCAGATAAGAAATATTCAATATCCTCCTGGTTTCAATTAAAACGAAAAATAATCTCAGTCTTGAGAATCATGGTTATAATAGTTAAAATGTAGTCTCCTAAAATATTTTACCTTGAGCTGGAATTAGAAATATATTTTCTGTTTTCCCTTAACATATAATACATACGTTCATTCTAAGCAGCTGTCACATTTTCTTGGGATAATTATAACTTTATCTCTTCCATGAGCAAGAGAAATGGAGAACAGAGAAAGAGAGATAGACAAGAACCCCTCAATATGTTCTCCATGCTGTGATTCACCCTCAGCCCCAGCCAACCCTGGATCATGGAAACAGGTATGCCCAGCATCTCTGGGAGGTACACATACACAGACTTGGACATTTCCTCATGGCCGTTCTCACAGAGCAGGGCATGTTACTACTGCACTATGATCTCACATCTTAGAGTTAATGTTTTATCAGCTTTTGTCCTCACTAGGCTGTGATCTGTTTAGGGCAGAATCTTTCACTTTTTTAAAGTCAATTGACTGGGACCAGCAGTTAGAGTAATGGCTATGTCGCTGGCCTCCCACGTAGTCGACCGCGGTTTGCGTCCCGGACCCGGTGGCTTAAAACTCACGCTGGGCGCATGTGCGTGCATGCCCAAGATCCCAAGAGGAGAATGGAGGAGAAGGGATTGTGGTGTGACCATCCCCCCTGGGGGGTGATTTCTCTCTTTCTGTCTCTCTGTCTCTCTCTGTCAGTCTGGCGAGCGCATGCGCCCTTATAGTGAAAACCTCTCCAAAAATAAATAAATAAATAATAAAAATAAATAAAGTCAATTGACTAGCTCAGTGTCAAGTTCTCATTCTTCAAGTATTCATTAAGTACTTGTGTATTTAATAAATAAATAAACTAATTCATTTCATTTCAGAATAATGTTTATCAAAAGTAATGAATATTCCAATCACAGAGGATCCACTGGAGTAGATGTATTAGATTATTGTACTGAAAGGACTGACTAAGTGCATTAGCCTTTGAGTCCATAATTATAACTGCATAAAACTTCACTCATGATTTATATGGCCATAAAACTTACTTGAATTTTAAAAGAGGAAAGAAACTTCCCTCATTTTGCATTTCTTTGGACAAAACAGGCACATTTTTATTTCCATTCCTTTCTATAGGACTTAATATTTTTTCTTTATTATTTATTAATTTTACACTTATTCACTGTATATTATTGCAGCATACGAAACACATTTTCCCACCCAGAATACACTAAATACTGGCTCAATCCAAGATATTGTCATACATATTATCTTCAACAGATAATTTTTCATTTTGTGTTTATTAAATGTTTTACTTTTTTCTTTTTTTCTCTTTGATTCTCTCCCTCTTATTCTCCACTATTTCTCTCCCTCCTCCAACACTGTCTCTTGTATCCACAATTGCTCTCTATACATTTATTTCATCCAATATTTCAGTTATTGCCATAGAGGGCAGACGTTTGGTATATATTAAATGGTGACATACAATGCCTCTCTTTCATAATTTGGCTTGCTTTACTTTACAGTAATTGTCCACATTTGTCCACTTTCTGTCAAATGCTAGGATCTCATTGTTTTTTAGAGCTGAATAGTATTCTGTAGTGTATATGTGCCACACTTTTTCACTCCATTTGTCTGTTGGTGGACATTTGGGTTGGTTCCGTGCCTTAGCAATTATGAACAATGCCTCAATAAACATGCATGTCCAAGTGCTTTTCTCACTGAGTGCATTGCATTCTCCATAGTGGCTGTACTAGTTTACATTCTCACCAACAGTATACCAAAGTTCCCTTAATTTACTAAGTATTCATTAATTTCATTCTCACAATTTATTAATTTACCAAGACAAGCAAGAAAAAAATAAAAGGAAAGAAACAAGAAAAATTAAGGAACACGGAAGAGGACATGTTTCTACTTTAAAGATGTTTATAATATTCTTCAGGAGACAATACTCCAACATACAGAAAAGAGAGAGAGGATGATATAAAGTATCCATATCACTTCTCAGCTAGGAACTACAAAGAATTTTGAAGACAGAGCTGAGTATGATAAGCAAACATGTTTTATGTTAAGTTTCTGTCAAGCAACCATTAGCTTATGCTTTTTGATCAAGTGATTTACTCTTTTATTTATTTTTATTTTTATGTGCCATAGAGTGCATATGCTCACCTGAGAGATACAGAGAGAGTCAAAGAGAGGGAAATATTCCAGGGGTAATAGTCATACCATAACCCCTTCTCCTCCATTCTCCTCTTGGGACTTTGATACTCATGCACACAGGATCAGTGTGATTTTCAAGTTGCCTGGTCTGGGTCTTGAACCCTGGTCAAGACCCTGGTAAGCCATAAGGGAGTTCAGAGGCCTAACCACCACACCACTTGCTGGCCCTCAAGTGATTCGAAACACATTTTCCCACCCAGAATACACTAAATACTGGCTCAATCCAAGATATTGTCATACATATTATCTTCAACAGATAATTTTTCATTTTGTGTTTATTAAATGTTTTACTTTTTTCTTTTTTTCTCTTTGATTCTCTCCCTCTTATTCTCCACTATTTCTCTCCCTCCTCCAACACTGTCTCTTGTATCCACAATTGCTCTCTATACATTTATTTCATCCAATATTTCAGTTATTGCCATAGAGGGCAGACGTTTGGTATATATTAAATGGTGACATACAATGCCTCTCTTTCATAATTTGGCTTGCTTTACTTTACAGTAATTGTCCACATTTGTCCACTTTCTGTCAAATGCTAGGATCTCATTGTTTTTTAGAGCTGAATAGTATTCTGTAGTGTATATGTGCCACACTTTTTCACTCCATTTGTCTGTTGGTGGACATTTGGGTTGGTTCCGTGCCTTAGCAATTATGAACAATGCCTCAATAAACATGCATGTCCAAGTGCTTTTCTCACTGAGTGCATTGCATTCTCCATAGTGGCTGTACTAGTTTACATTCTCACCAACAGTATACCAAAGTTCCCTTAATTTACTAAGTATTCATTAATTTCATTCTCACAATTTATTAATTTACCAAGACAAGCAAGAAAAAAATAAAAGGAAAGAAACAAGAAAAATTAAGGAACACGGAAGAGGACATGTTTCTACTTTAAAGATGTTTATAATATTCTTCAGGAGACAATACTCCAACATACAGAAAAGAGAGAGAGGATGATATAAAGTATCCATATCACTTCTCAGCTAGGAACTACAAAGAATTTTGAAGACAGAGCTGAGTATGATAAGCAAACATGTTTTATGTTAAGTTTCTGTCAAGCAACCATTAGCTTATGCTTTTTGATCAAGTGATTTACTCTTTTATTTATTTTTATTTTTATGTGCCATAGAGTGCATATGCTCACCTGAGAGATACAGAGAGAGTCAAAGAGAGGGAAATATTCCAGGGGTAATAGTCATACCATAACCCCTTCTCCTCCATTCTCCTCTTGGGACTTTGATACTCATGCACACAGGATCAGTGTGATTTTCAAGTTGCCTGGTCTGGGTCTTGAACCCTGGTCAAGACCCTGGTAAGCCATAAGGGAGTTCAGAGGCCTAACCACCACACCACTTGCTGGCCCTCAAGTGATTTATTAAACAAGCTTTTTTCTAAGAGTGTGAGGGGAAAAAGAAGGGA
>NW_006159463.1:539272-604101 GCF_000334495.1 Tupaia belangeri chinensis
TGATCATAAGTAAACATCACACAGAACCTGAATTTAAAGAACTCTGGAGTGTAAGTTATAACTTGGTGCCGCTCTGGGCTGAGGCAAAATAGCTGGGACCTTACTTTCAATGGTCTGTAGGTAGAGGGAACAGATATGTGTGTACATTGGAAAGCAATGGGCAGGACAGTAACAAAAGTTCTAAGGCATTTTAAGCTCTCATTGCGAGAGGAGGAAAATAGGCTCTCACATCCAATGGCTATTTTTCAAATTTACATTTAATGCTGTACATCTTTGCAGGCTACAGCACGGTTTTACCCAGCATGACTACAGTGCACATCAGTCAAGACATAGACATTACCGTATGCATTATCATCAGTAGATAACTTTGTATTTTGGTGTCTATTAAATGTGTGGTTTGTTTTCTCTTAATCCCTTCTAACTCCCTCCACCATACTCTCTCTGGTATCTACAGTTGCACTCCTTGATAGAATACCTTCCAATCTTTCCGTTTCTGCTATGGAACATATACATTCACTATATATTTAGTGGGAGCATACAAAGCCTGTCTTTCATAGATTGGTTTCCTTCATTAAATCTTTCATATTAGTCTACTTTGTATCAAATGTCAAGATCTCATTACATTTCATGACTAAGCACTAGTTCATAGAGCATATGTGCCAACTTTTGTCAATCCACTTGTCTGTTTTTAGATATTTGGGCTTATTCTATGCCCTAGCAATTGTAAATAAAGCTGCAATAAACTGATGCATAAGTGTTTCTCCAACTGAAGGTTTTCTTATCCTCTGATTACCGAAGAGTGGATTACTGGGTCATATGGTAGTTCTGTTGTGTTTCTGAGGAATAGCCATATTGTTATACACAGTGGTTGCTCTAATTTACATTCCTACCAACCTTGTAGGAGGGTTCCTTTTCACCACAGCCTTATTAGCACTTGATTCTTTATCTTTTTTAATTTTAGCCATTCTCACTGGAGTTGTGTTATCTCATTGCTTTTGATTTGCATTTCCTTTATGATAAGAGATGCTGATAATGTTTTCATATGCTTTTTGGTGATTCACATATCTTCTTTGGAGAGTTGTCTGTCCAGCTCATTTGTAAGGGGCAGTTTTTGCTATAAGGAGTCACAGCTATTCTGTGCATTTGAAGACAATACACTAAAACACAGGACATGTAAAATGGAAAAAGGTGAACTGAAGCATCTGTGATCATTATTTACTGTGTGTGCTCTGGGGAGAGGACAACTTACAGGAAGAGTCAAAAAGATAGCTCTGAAGGGGGCAGAACCTTTCCTTGAAGCATGACACCTTTGACTTGGAGTTCCTTTTATCCAACTACACTTCCAGGGCTGAACTGAAATTCTATTTACAATGATTTTGAAAAGTTATTCTTCAGCCTTTGCTTTTAACATTTCCAGAAAGAAAAAAAACTCAGTGTTTCCCAGGTCAGCCACTGTTAGAATGAATCCGACTCCTTTTAGTTGGTTCAAATTATTCGGTCTTATTCATTCGCTTGTTCACAGGTCACAACGGATTCCAATTACCAATGAAGATGCTTGCTCTTCGCCTTTTTTTCCTTCCTCTTCAAAGGAGCAACTCTTTAGTTATGCTTCTTTATGCTCCCCTGAAGTCAAGCCATAAGCTATTACAATGTTACTGGCTTGCACTTTATTACAGATCAATTATTCTTCCAGACAGATACCTCAGATACCACAGTGTACATATTTTTAAAGTGTCTTTTAACCAATGTATTTCAAAAATAAATTAACACTATTCCATGACCTTAGGATATCTTGCCAGTACTCCCATCCCTCCCAGGTAAGTACAAACATATCTAATCATGTGTAGAATCCCACTATTCTGAATCTAAACAAGGAAGAAGAGAGAAATGAGTTCCCTGTTCTTCTCCATGCCTTTCTCTTGATTTTAGGCATATACAGAACTGAAGGTAGAGGAGAGGAAGGGGAATTTGCTGCTTTACTTTTGTCATTATATCTAGTTTGTTTCTTAGTCCATTATTCCATGAGAACAGACATACTTGAGACTGAGTAAATTTAAGAGAATAGAAGATCATTTTGATCCACAATTCAAAGATAAAACAAAATGGCGAAAAGCTGAACTTTTATCAGAACAAAAACGAAGTCTGTATCTGTGTGACTTTCTCTCTGCTCTTCTGCTGTCCTTACTCCGCTTAAGAAAACTCTCAGAACTTGGCACCAGCTGATGGCGTGATGGTTGGCTAAATGCAGTGTGAGTCCCAGATCCTGAGCTTTGAAACTCATACTGAGTTGTGTGTGTGTGTGTGCCCAAAATCCTGAGAGAAGAATGGAGAAGAAGAGATTGCTGTGTGGCCATGCCCCCTTGGAGAGGCGGGTGATTTCTGTCTTTCTGTCTCTCTTCCCTCTGTGTTTCTGGTGAGCACATGCAACCTATAGCAAATCTCTCTAAAATAAATAAATAAATAAATAAAAAACCCTCCCTGAACTCATCATGGAGGCCTGGCACTAATGATGACTTTATTACACCCGAAGTGCCCAACCTGAGACGTCATATAGGATTTAAGTTTTTACCTAACACTCCTAAAATATAATCCAAGTATCAAAACATCAATTTCTGGGGGCATTTAATCAACATCCACTGAGACCAAATTCAAAACATGTAACCTTGGAGGACAAACCATTTTGCAAACCATGATAGTTTATATATAAAACCTCAAATGCTAAATAATGACACGAATTTCTTTTTATATATCTCAGTGAGAAATAGGTTTGAACTTGGAAAATATTTAATATTTTATGAATTTATAAATTTATATTATATGCACACTGATGTAGCTTTTACTTGACTTCTAATTCAGTCAGATAATGAGTCTTGACACCAGGTCTACTTTTTTGTTATTGTTTTACTACCACATTTTGGAGTTTTCTCCTTTAGTTATTAAACTGCTTATTCACCTTCCAGGAAATACAAGTTTTACCTCCCCAACATTTATCAACCTTCACCATTGTCACAAATCCAAAGTCTGATTCTGCATGACTGTTATAATTTGTGAGCTAGTGACTATCAATTTTGAAAACTGGGACTCATGGTAATCCTTGGAAGTAGATCCACTTGAGATCAAGAACAAAAATGATCTCTATGAGCTCCTCAAAGTTCTCTCACAGAATAAGGAGTGAAGTTTCCTTATATAATAAGATAGTGTATTTTATAAAAATTGCCAATTTCCTATTTTTCTCCTTAATAGACTGTAATTCTGGAAAGTTAGAGCAAGGTTTATTCACTCTTAAATATCATATATATGGCTGTCATACACTAAACAGTCAGTGGTCCTGCTTTAAGGAAGGAATTAATGATGCTCAAAGTAGTGATAAAGGAGTTTTCTTATACCACTACATATTTACATTATCTTTCTTAATCCTTGTTATATTAATTTTTTCTCCAATACATCTATTTAATTGCATGTATTTTTATTTATTCTTAAAAATGATTTATAGATTATATATTATGCTGTCTTCATATATTCTAGCTTCCCCTAGCCATTTTATGTATATGTGTGTATGTATATATGTGTGTATATATATGTATATGTGTGTGTGTGTATTTGCCATAGAGTTCATGTCCTCACCAGAGAGAGATGGAGACAGAGAAAGGGAAAGTGACAAATCACCTTCACCCCAGGGGGAATGGCCATGCTGTAATCCCTTCTTTTCTATTTACCTCTTGGTATTCTGGGCATGCACACATGTTCCTGGTGTGATTTTTCAAGCTGCCAGGTCTGGGACTCGAATTGCAGTTGGCTTTATGGGAATTTAGCTCCTTAACCACTGACCACTTGCTGGTCCCACCCCTAACCTTTCTTTAAACCCTGCTTTATTGAGCATTACCTGAACAATTTTGTTTATATTCTATTCTTATAATTGGTATTAACTACAACTTAGGACTCTTTTCAATTAAAAGTGAATCTGTACCTCCTTACTATTGTAATCAAATTAGCCCCTGGGAAATAATTTGTAATGAGCTAATGTATATACTTAAGTTTGATTTGACTCTCATGTGCAGGTTTAGAATTTGAAATTTTTCCGTTTAAAAAAAAAAGGACCAGTTAATAATTGTTTATGGAGGCAGTTTCATTACCCCTTTTTTGTTTGAGCATCTAATGAAAACTTGAGTGTCAAAATAGCAATAAAGAATAATGTATGCATTTTTAGTAAAGATGCTTTTATGAAAAGAATAAAGGAGGCAGTAAATGTACTGAAAGACAGGACAATGCTCCAGAGTTGGTCCAAATGGAGAATAGATCAGATTGCCTATAGCAAGCCTAAATCCTTCTTTTTGTTCTCCCCAGGAAACATGTGCTAAAGGTATGAAGTGCAGATATGTTGTTAGCTATTTCATTTCATTTCATTTGTTGTAATCACATGTTTTAGCCCTACTATCTATTTATTAAAGGAAAAGATTATAAAATTATCTTTCTAATCTCAAGAGCTAAAAACATGTTTCATTATTACATTTAAAACTGAAATATTACCCATTAGTTGTCAATTCTCATGATATAGTTGCTTTTTATCATGTTTTCTTTTTTTAGGTTTTTGCTATAGGGTATGTGCACTGTTCAGAGAAATATAGAAAGAAGGAGAGCTAGAAATCACCCTTCCCTTGTGGAGGATGGCTGCACTGCAATCTCTTCTCCTCTCAGGTCTTTGGGCATGCATGCACACCTGCCCTCCATGATTGTCAAGCCACTAGATCAAGGACTCTATCTGTGGTCAGCCATGTGGGAATCCAGCACTTTAATCACCACTTTATCTGCTGGCTTCTCAAGTATTCATTTTTATAGACTAAAAACATGAAAAGCAAACTCTTTGAGGGTGGGAATACAAAATGCTTTGTCTGGTCCCCTTTCCTAGTTCTTGAATACTTCCACATAAAAGTTGATGGATAGGAGCCAACAAGCAGTACAGCAGTATGCCATTTTCTGCAATGTTGGTCCCATGGGAAGGTCCTGGGTTCACATCTTGATGCTTCACTGTGCACATCAAGTACACAGTGTATTCCTTTTTCCAGAACCAGCTGGGACTCGAGGTGGATTATGGTGTGAAAACCCCACACATAGTATTTTGAAAAACAGTATGCACATAGCCAAGTTAGGAATAGGAAAATGTTGGTTTCTATAGTTGGCATGGTGGTTAAAGGCGGTGGATACTCACATAGCCAACCACAGTTCAAGTACTAGATCCGATGGCATAGTTTCTCACTTTCCTTTTCTCTCTCTGTGTCTGTCTGGTCAAATTAAATAATAATAATAGAAAATTGAATTAAATAAATAATACTTTAAAAAAAATCAATAGCAAAAATTCAAAGGGAAAATGTGCAGAGGCAGTTATCAAAAGATTGAACAAAACTAAATATGAGAAGACTTGTTTCATATATGAATATAGAAAAAGACTGTAAGATACAAACCTGGAACTTCACTTTGCAGTGTAGAGTCTGTGCAAAATAAAGTGTGAATTTAAAATTGTGTTATAATGATTTTATTAGCTTTTCTTTAACAGATATTAACTGTGACCTCATCCTATGTAGAATCCATTGCTAGACATGGTGGAGAATATTTTTCAATACACTAAGAAAAAGAAAGCATGTGGAAGATAATGTTACCATTAAAATTCTTGAGAGAAAAATAGTGCTGCACAATGAATATTTTAGCTTCTACATCATGTGTTATCTCATAAAAAGCCTAATAGTATCCCAATACTCACTGGAAGCTTTCAGAAACAAAGCAAGAAAAGAAACAGCAGTAACCACAAAAGAGTTGCTGAAGGAACATTCATGGCTATTTATCGAAATCTTGCTTAACATCATTATAGGATCGAAAATGACGAAACTGATGTACAGATATAGTTCCAAAAATAGGAGCAACATGAGACCCTTAAATTCAATGATGGTAACAGGTGCAGCTTAAATGAAATACATTAGCATGTTCAAATAAACAAAGCTAAACATAGTCAGAAAGATAATAATCACCATCTTTATTTACTAAGCTCCACAGAAAAGACTAAAGAATTCAGTGAGATGTACCTTTAAAATGAAATGTGTGGTCTCAGAGTTGCCCCTTATTTTTTCCATCTACACCAATGGAATATAAGTAGCTGACAAATTATTTAAATGTATCAATAAATTAAATATCAAAAGTTGATGAATAACTAACTATACAGAACCCCGCTTATCTGCATAGACCCAGAGAGCACAGAACTGTAAACAAATGTGTTTGTGAAATTGCTAAAAAAAACCAAACAGCTGAAATTCCTTCTGCAAGTCCAAACTCCTTCCCTAATTTCATATATTTCCTCCAATTTTCATGTAAATAGAATTAAGAAATTTTCACTTGGAGGAATTTGTACACACACACACACACACACACACACAGACTCACCGAATATCATTACAGCTTATAAAATAAATTTTCTCAGCAGAAATGCAGAAATGTTTTGTATATTTGTCTAGTTAAAGATATCACACACGTTATCACCAACAGACAATTTTCCATTTTTGTATCCCTGAACTATTTTGCTTCTTTCTTTTTCCCTTTGACTCTCTTTCTAATGTTTTTGTTGCATACAGCGCTCATAATTTGAAAAGTTCTGTATATATCATGGCATACGTGAAGTCTATGTATTTTTTTGAAAGTTTGGTGTGAGGAGAGAGTAAGTTCATGAAGAATGTGATTATGTGACAATGATGTAGAAGGAAAAACCTTTCCATTTTGAATATTTTTAAAGATGAAACTATTAGTTCCAGTGGACTGCCAAAGGCCATGTGAGTGAAGCTTGTCTACCCTGGAAAAAATACAAGAGGACTGGAAACCTTGATAAGGGAGGGCAAAAGGAAATATTTCTATCTGAGTTTCTTGCTTGGGTTAGACAAAAATTACATTTTACAATAAGAAAAGAAAATATACGTACCTACATATTTTCATGGAAAAATTACTGTCACTCCTGACTAATTTAAAATAATTAATGTGTGTCCTTAAACAGTCCATTTTTATATTATCACAGTGAAGCCAAATGCATTCACACCATCATCAGATCGTCTATGGTTTAGAGAGAAGAAGAAAATACCTTTCTCCTCTAGGATAGGTTGTTGCAAAGATTACCAGATGATTGGCAAGTGAAAAATAACACAATGAAAGGAACAGACATAAAATAGTTAAGTCATCAACTCAGCTAGGTATTTTAGAATCCAATCTTTGAAGAGAGGCTTCAAACTTTAGTGATGATAAAAAGAGGAAGAAAAAAGCATCAGCTACAAGAAAGGTGGTCAGGTTCACTTTGAAGGAATAGGTATGTCTCGACTTCTGTAAAGCATAGAAAACTTCTTGGGAAATGTAAGATTTATATAATTTCCATTAAAATGATTTTTCAGTAACAGTCTACTATTTTCATCATAACACAAGGAAAATGTATGGATTATTAAGAGAATAAATTTAATAAGAAAACTATACCACAGACTTTAAATATTTGAAAATATACATCATAGGTAAATGCTCCAATTTGTAGCCTAAACTTTATTTGCACTGAGAATCTACTCGTCTTTTACTAGAAGAATAAAGAATAATATAATTTAAAATTGTTTTAAAAATCTACATGACTTTCACGCTTTCTTATTTTTCTTGTTTTTACATTTCATATTCACTTGTTTCAGCATACTTTTATTGTGTGAAGCACTTGGCTCAAGAAACTATATTACAGACAGTTTTTGAGTCCAAAGTAAATAAGTAAACATATTGAAACACAGCTCAATATCTCCAGTAACTCAGAACCAAAAGGAAAATTCCTAAGTGAGAAATTGCAGCTACTATCAGAAATCCACTAACTTTTTTTTTTCCTACCTGAACTTTTCACACCTTTAAAAGTGGCAGCACAAAATCTAATGCCTTTGATTAAATCATTTTTTTTCTTTAATTCTAATCCGATTTTCGGGTCAGGAATAAAAAACAATAAAATACGGACCAGCAGTTAGCGTAATGGCTGTGTCACTGGACTCCCATGTAGTCGACTGTGGTTTGCATCTCGGACCCAGTGGCTGAAAACTCATGCCGGGCGCGTGTGCGTGTGTGCCCAAGATCCCGAGAGGAGAATGGAGGAGAAGGGATTGCGGCGTGGCCATCCCCCCGGGGGGTGATTTCTCGCTTTCTGTTTCTCTCTGTCTGTCTGGCGAGCGCACGTGCCCTATGGCAAAAACCTCTCCAAAAAAATAAAATAAAATAAATAAAATAAAATAAACTGTTTTACTTGGGGCCAGCAGGTGGCATGGTACTTAAGGCACTAGGCTTGCACATGGCCAAGGGTGCTTGAGTCCTGGACCAGGTGACTTGCTTTCTCACTTTCTCTCTATTTCTCTCTGTCTCTCTCTGGTGAGTGAACATGCTCTATAGCAGAATTTTTAAAAAATAAAATAATACATACAATTAAATAATTCTAAAACAATCTTATTTTTAAAAACTTCTTACTTGACACAGATAATGTATGTGGAGCAAACAGTAATAGTAAAACAAATATTAAAGAGAAACAAAAGGAAAAATACAACAAATAGATTATTTTATAAAATATAATTTTTCAAAACACAGATTTCTATTCCTTTGCAATGCCCTCATTCTCAGTATTTGTCTTATAGTTTCCAAGTCTGTATTTTAAAAGAAAAATGATATACAAATTAAATAAGTATACAGGTGATTTCCAATGTACTTGCAACATAAACGGGCAGTAAAATTATATTAATCCACAGAGAATTGGTAGTTACTGTGTTGACAGCATCATTCAGCCAATCTTATTCTCATAAGACTGTTCTTTACCCTGTTATCTACACGTCTAAAGCCAAACATATGTGTATGATGTGTGTATGTATATACAACACACACACACATTCAATAGGCAAAATCTAAGATCTATCCCAAGATTTTCTGCCCCTCTTCTGTACACGTATTTGGGCAGCTAAGATATTCAAATTAAAGAAGATATTCCCTATCCACAAATGTTCTGTGGTGTTCTTCCACAATGACTGATCTCTAGATTCTACATTCTAGATCTCGTACTAGATGAATTTTCATGTAACTTTTCCCTGTAAATGGAATTACACAGTCTGCACTCTTTGTTTTTCTGGCTTCTTTCATTCGGCATAAATATTTTAAAGGTTTGTCCAAATTGTTGCACGTATCAATACCGATACACCACATTTTCTTTATTAATGTTTTTACTGATGGATATTAGTTCATTCCAGTTTTTTTCTAGATGAGGCTGCTATAAAAATTTGGTATGAATCTTTGTATATTTTTACTTCTCTTGGGTAATTATTTGGACGCTGATTAATTATATTATAAGACTATGGTGAGTATGTCATTTTCTATGAAAGTGTCATATTTTCCAAAGTTTGAGTACTGAATTATGTCCTTAACTTTTCCCGGTCTACTCGGTAAATGTAATATTACTTTTTATAAAGCATAAAAAAAATTGACATAGAATTTTGCTTATCATCTCCTCATTATCTACATTACATAGTTTCTAGATTTGGGGACATTATAAATGGCAGTGATTTAATTTATGATTTAAGCTACCATATATATTACCATCATATATATTAAGGAAAGTAATAATGTTTATATTTAACATTTCTGATGCCATTTATTTCTCTATATATTCAGGTTTCATTCTACTATTATTTCTAGTCAACCTGAAGGAACTTTAGCTGGCATTCAATGTCATGCAAAATTGATGACAGTCAATTCTATTAGAATTATGTTTTCCTTTTTTATGAAAATGTCTTTATTTTACCAAACATCTGTAGGGATACTACTGCTGCATAAATAATTATGCAATGACAGTTATTCTTTTTCTTAGAGAAATTTAAAGCCCTGTTTTATTCTCCTCTGCCTCCATAGTTTCTGATGAAAAACAAACTGTTATTCAATTAAATTTTTGCACTATATTTAAAGTGTAATTTTTAACTTGATACTTTTAAGGCCTGTTCTTTCCCTTTGAAATGCAATATTTAGATTATATTGTAGATATGTATGTCTTCCTTTGAGGACATTTAACATGGAATTCATTGATCATCTTAAACAATGTAATTTTATTAGATTTGATAAGGTTTTTTTTTTTTTTTTTTTTTTTGGAGAGGTTTTCGCTATAGGGTGCCTGCGCTCACCAGACAGACAGAGAGAGACATAGAGACAGAAAGTGAGAAATCACTCCCCAGGGGGGATGGTCACTCGGCAATCCCTTCTCCTCCATTCTCCTCCCGGGATCTTAAGCACGCATGCACATGCGCCCGGCGTGAGTTTTAAGCCACCGGGTCTGGGACGGGAACCGCGGTCGACTACATGGGAGTCCAGCAACATAGCCATTACACTAACTGCTGGTTCCCTAGATTTGATAAGTTTTTGACAATTATATTTCCTATGATATTCTCTCTTCTCTCTTTCTAATACTAGAATTATCCCTATGCTAAGCTTTTCTATATTATACAACTATCTCAGATTCTGAACAATTTTCTTTAAAATGCCTAAATTATGAATTTATTTTCATGTTTACTGACTAAACAAATTACCTAAATTATTCATTTGTTTTTATATCTTTTGACTACTTTCTCTGTCATATATGCACACACATACACAGAGTGGTTTTCAAGCCGCCATGTCTGGGATTATATTGCACAGTCAGCCATGATGGATTCAGCTGTATTAAACACCAGGGCCACTGGCTTGCCCCTTGGTAATCTTTATACTGCTATAAAGCCCATAAAATTTATATATATATATTTTTTTCTGACACCTCCTTTGACATTTCCAATATTTTTCACTCTTCTGTTTGTATTTTCCATATTTTCACTTATAATGTGTTTTCCTTTTTGACTGTATTTACAATAATTGCTTTAAAATCTTCTTCTAATAGTTCTGAAATTTAAGTCAAATCAGGGTCCTCTCATAGTGATTATATTATTTCTCGAAAATGGTTCATATTTACTGTTTATTTTTGTATTTCAAGAATTTTAGTTCATGCTTTAAGTATTACAAACATGTTCTAAGGCTGAATTCTGTTACATTATTCTGAAGAGTGTTAATGCTTTCAGTAGCTTGTTGATATTCAAACTGCAAAATCTCTGTGCATCAGTTTGATTCTCAATTAAATCTCCATTCTCTTCCTCCACCAATTTTTTGACTAAATATTATACAGCCATGATAGTCTGGATTCTATATTGTAGCTCTTCATTTGAGAAACATGGTTGATTATTAATAGGGGTTTTAGCCTGCCTGAACCACCATATATAAACTCTTTCAGGGCAAAGCAACAAAATATGATAATCACACTCCCATATAGTTCCCAATAGTTTTAATTCTTTTTGAAACTTTGCATGTTTTCATGTGTGTAACCATTGAATGACTACATTATTTAAAAGAACCTTACACAGAATTTATAGGTAACTCTGACATGATCAGTCTCTAGTGAGCTTACACCAAAATTTCATAAGTAAATTGTAGACAAATATTCTATAATCTTGAGTATTCGAAGCATCTAATTTTTGGTATAACTGACTCAGTGAGTTTACACAAGATATAGATATAATTTATGCTGATAAGGGTAAATTCTCTCTCTCTCTACATGGGTATTTAGTCACAATTCAATATATAGTGAGTACTTATATTTCTTCAGTTCTTTATATTAATATGTTATGGATGAGTTAATCACACTAAAAAAGTGAACAAATACCATAAACAAGGGAAACTAGTAAGGTAAACACTTCCAGCATGTTCTTGAACAATCTAGAACAAAGGAAGTAAAATGACCTGTGAGCAGAATTATTCATCTCTTTTTATTCTTATATATTCATAATACTACAATCACTACATTACATAGGAGGAGAAAAAAAATCTCTCTTGACCATATTTTGAATAAATGAAGAAAGAGCAGCAACATCTGAGAGTGAAAATTTGGGCCCATATAAAGAAAGACAAAATAGAACAAAACTAAGGAACTAAATAAAACATTTTATGCATCAGTAAAGACAATGACAAAAAAAAAAGCTACACAAAAATAATATCCCTTCATGTATTAGGAATCAGAGAATACATCACTCATGTGCAAAGAAGAGAGAACTAAATATTGTTGCTTCTATTACATTGACCTCAGTAATTTTCACATGGTTTTGTTTCTGTATCTCTTATGTAGATATGATAAATATAAAACATCATAATAGCTACTGTACATGGTTCTAAAGTTTTGACTTTCCTTGGTTCTATTTCACTTAATTTCCTTGGCAGCTGTCAGTAACCTATCTTCTAGAATGGATGGTTGTCGATGTTAAAGGCCAGTTAACATTTTTCTAAAGTATACACAGTATTTTAATTGAAATAATTTATACTAGTGTTGGTAGGATACCAATGATTTATGCCACTCACAATGTGGGTTGTGAGGAATACTCAGGGTTCAACAGTTTGATTAGCTAATTATACAAAAATAGATTATTTATGTGATAACTGCAAAATTATGGAAGAAAAAAATGCCCCCAGCTAGAAAATGACCTGTTCTCTTAACTCCATGCCTCATTTGAAATCTATGTTTCTTCATAAATGTTTGTTTAGTTTAAGTCTTCTAAACATAGAGATCAGTGTACTTGCTCTCTGGGGATAGAAAAAGATTAACCTCAAAGAGCATTTGAGTGGATTAGAGGGATAAAAAGGACTTTTTTTAGTGAAAAGGGTATTAATTTAACATAATGCTATACATGTTATCTTTCAGTCTTCAATACTGTTAATTTTTAGAATATTCTCCTAAGATATAATTATGAAAAATATACTACACAGAAGTTGGGAGCCCTAATGTAGCCATATATTATTGTTAATTACACAATTAGCTAGATATAATAGCTATTGATATTTGGGACTTTTTTTTCATTTTAAATTGGCAGGTTTTAACTGTCTAGGTTATGTACTTGCCACTGGTCTCCTATGCCATTGTCATGACTATACATTATAAATAAAAAATAAACATATTACCCAGTTATGTTGTATGTTTGTAATTCATTCAAAAAGTCTGTTGGTATGGATAGGACAAATATAATAGGATAAATTTCCATTTTTGTATGGCAACAACTACCACAAGAAGATGTTAAGACATATACATTGGAGAGTCCACTTTAAATTGATATGACTATGATCCATGTTTTGTGTAACATGTTTCATTTGTTTCATTTCATTTTAATGAGTCATATTTTTTCTCTAGTAGTATTGTTGCAGTGGTTGACAAATATGTAAATTTCATGTGACTTCAAGAAAGTTCAATTATTTCTTTAGGTAGTATTTTTAAGCTCTATAGCAATCATAAATTAAGCATTCCCTAAAATTTAACCCCTTATGAAAACTTCACAAATTCGACTAATTTTTTAAAAATCTGATGATACAATTTATATAGAATGTCATTAAGACAATATCTTTAAGAAAACATGTGCCTATATGCACCTTTTAAAATAAAATACTTATTTTATTTTATTTGTGATTGAGAGTACATGAGCATCTACAACAGAGGAAGCATCTTATGGGATCCTGTTGTTCCATAACCTACTTTCTCCAACCCTATAGCTCCTCACGATATTAGCAAGTGCACGCACCTGGTTTGTTTTCAGGCTGGCCCAAGGATTTCATAAATCCTGGGGTTCCAAACCCACAGTTGGCTGTGGGACTTCCAGAACTGCAGTTCAGTTTGCTACTGATGGCATCACTAGGCTGGACCATAGCTCTGATTTCTTGCTTTCTGTCTCTCGATGGAAGGCACTTGCTTCCTATAGAAAAAAATCCCTCTAAACAACAACAACAAAGCTATGTGTTAAGAAGCATGTAATTCCAACATGACATCATATTTTCCTCTACTAATATCTGAACTGAAACATTTTAAGATATTTCAGACACAATCAAGCAATGGAGGGAAACTTTACCTAGCAGACATTGTTAACATTCACATATAATCATCTGGGAAGATAGGTTTTTTAAGTTTTTTAATTAATAAAAACCAACACCAGAAACCACATATTTTATAGTGGTAACTAATTATAATTTGGAAAAAATATTCCATTTCCTTAATAAATTGAAACAAATTTTGGCAAAAAAGATCTTAAGTATCTCCAATGTGTGCACCCACACACAGTAACTATGTGAAATGATGGATATATTAATTAATTTAATTGTGGTTATCATTTCCCAAAGTATTCATATATCAAATCACATATATCATATCATATATTGTATCATAAACTTTGAATGTTCATCATTTTAATTTCAATTATTTCTCAATAAAGCTAAAAAAACGTAAATAAATTTCAGAAGGCTGTTATATAGCTCAGTAACAAAGAGTCATTTGTACATATGTACTTTTTCTGTTAATCGGGTTAATCTTCAGTATTTTAAAGCTGATATTCCTATTTAGAAGTTTGGAGTTAAACCAAAAAGAGGATTCTGGCTCGATGCCGTAGAGAGGAACTTTAGTTATCCCTAGGCAGCAATAAATATTGTGTCTCCCTCCAGGGAAAATAAGAAAGAAGAATACTAATACCAAAAACTACTGGAGAGAAACACTGAATATAGCGTTCAACATATTGCAGCTTTAACATTAAAATAATAACTGTTTTTGAGTGAGTATGAATGGGCAATCCATTCAATCCACACCACTGCAAAAATTTCGGTACAAATAAATACTTCTGATAATGATTTAATGCTTAATCTGATTCTTTAAATGTGTTGGTTGCTTATGATATTAACAAAACAAAAGTTTCAGCCTCTAGAAAAATGAAGAAGAATGCAAATGAACTACCTTGTATGGCAATCTGTGATTTTGTAGCATGTCTTCCAAATATCATTGCTACCAGGAACTGCAAATATGTTGCTAAAACCTGAGACCCTGGGGATGACACACAGGCTTACATAATTCAATCTCATTCCAGGGCAATGATGTTAATAGTAATTTATGTCTCATCAGGTCTCTCAAACCCACTGTATTTGAGGTTAGGATTTAGATTAGAAACAGTTCTAGTCTGATAACCAGCGGTGTATTTGAAACAATATTTGTATAACTTTATTCATATTTCCCCAAAGTTACAAAGGTCAACCTTAAAGGATTTAAAAAATCAAGAGCTACTTTTTAGATGACATAGAAGCAGTAGATGACTTCTCATATGTGCTCTGAACCTGTTTGTCTTCTAATAAAGTTTGTGCATACAAAGAACAATAAAAATAGACTCAACGTATACATGTATGAAAGCACCGCATAGTACTCCACCAAGATGTACAGTTATATGGCAATAAAATGTAAAATCTAGGGCCAGCATGTGGCAAGGTGACTGGAACCCGCATGGCTGAGCTATTCCATCCCAGACCTGGCAGCTTGAAAAACATGCTGAAGTGTGTACATGTGTTCTGAAAATCCCGAGAAGAGAATGGAGGAGATAAGATTGTGGCACTGCAATCTCCCCAGGAGAAGGGGGGTGTCTCACTTTCCTTCTTCCTTTTTCTCCTCTGGTAAGAACACAAGACCTATAGCAAACTAAAAATAAATAAATAAACAAATAATTAAATAAATAAAAATAAAAGCTAACTAAAAGCATAAAAACATATCTTCAGGGTCAATTACACAGAGGATAAATCATATATATATATATATGTATATATGCATTTAGAAACATTAATAAATGCATTGATTAGTAGTTTATTCATTCATACATCAAATGTTTGTTTTAGTCACAGGAAAAAAATGATTTTAAGTTCATAAGGTGGAGTTATTACATTAGAGATAAAGGTTACTGATAAATTCAAATAAATAAGATAGGTGTACCAGTCACAGCCCAAAGATAGGAGGAGCAAAATGATTCTCAAACATGTATTCTCATGAAGAAATTCTTTTTTTTTTTTTTTTTGAGAGTTTTTTTCCTAAAGGGCATGTGGGTTTGCCAGGAGACAGAGAGAGACAGAAAGTGAGAAATCACGCCCCCCTCCCCGAGGGGGGATGGCCACATCACAATTCCTTCTCCTCCATTCTCTTCTCGGGATCTTGGCCACATATGCATACGTGCCCGGCATGAGTTTAGGCCACCAGGTCGCGGTCGGCTACATGGGAGTCCAGCAACATACTCATTATGCTAATTGTGGTCCCATCATGAAGAAACTCTCAATGTAAAAAACAAACAAAAAGTTTACTGTGTTTATACTCTAAATCAGGGGTACCCAAAACCCAGCCCATGGACTGGCAGCAATCCATGACTTGCTAGGAACCAGGTTGCACAGCAGATGAGCAGTGGGCAGCAAGCTATGCTTCATCTGTATTTATAACCATTACTAATATCGTGAGGAGCTATAGGGTTGGAGAAAGTAGGTTATGGAACAACAGGATCCCATAAGATGCTTCCTCTGTTGTAGATGCTCATTACAGCCTGAGCTCCTCCTCCTGTCAGATCAGCACTGCATTAGATTCCCATGGGAGCACAAACCCTATTGTGAAGTGCACATGTGTGAGATCTAGGTGCGTGCTCCCTTGAGGAGCTAATGCCTGATGATCTGAGGGAGAGCTGAAGTAATGATGCTAGGAACGAGGCACAGCTACAATACTGCATTGTGGTGAGTTCTATAAACATTTCATCATATATTACAATGTAATAAGAATACAAATAAAGTATACAATATATGTAATATGCTTGAATTATATCAAAACCATCCCTATCCCCTCTCCCTCAACCCTGTCTGTGGAAAAATTTTCTTCCACAAAACTGATCCCTGGTGCAAAGGCTGGGGACCCATATTCTAGATTCTTAAACAATCGCAAGGTTAATTTATTTGCTTATTCTTTGCCTCTGGAAAGTAGAGCTTAAAAATACTTAAATGTCAGAGATAAAGGCTAAAAATAGTATTGTTTACAAGTCAATACATGTGTATAGGTCCAGAAAAGTCACTCACAAATTTTTGAAAATATTATGGTTTATATTTTTTTCACTTCCTTGAAATAGGATTAAAGTATAGATTAGAAAGAACATTGCTTTCCATATTATACTAGCAAATATTTAAGCCTATTAAAAATGATCTTCCTATTTTGTTACTCACAAAAGAAAGTACATATAACTTTATTTAGAAGTTACAAGTCATAATGTTGACATATAACTGCAGGATATGAGGATACACTTATGATCTGCCACCCTATAAGATTTGACAAATATTTCTGTATTTTATTTACTATAATTGATGAATGAATTTATTAGTAAATAACGCATGTATCCTTCTTTAAAAAATGGCTTAGGTAAACTATGTAACTAGTGACAATATGGGAATTTTTTTTTAAAGCAATTAAGGTAGACAGAAGACCATAAAATGGGGCCAGCAGGTGATGTGGTCTTTAAGGGTGCTAGATTCCCACATAGCTGAACACGGTTCAAGTCCCATATCTGGCGGCTTGCTTTCTCACTCTTCCCTCTTTCTATTTCTCTCACTCTGTAACTCTTTAGTCAAATTGAAATAAATAAAGTTCAATATAAAAAAATTTTTTAATTAAATAAAACATAAAAAATATGCTTTTATTTATTTTTTCATAATATGCTTTTAGAAAAAAAATAAAGGAAGGCAGTTCATACAAAGAAAGAGAGAAAATAAATAAATAGAAAGTTTTTCTTCAGAAGAAAAATAGTAAAAATTCCAGTTTTAAAGATTATGGTGGGGCCAAGAGGTGACTTTTTTTGAGAGTTTTTCACTGTAGGGCGTGTGCGCTCGCCAGACAGACAGAGAGAGACATAGAGACAGAAAGCGAGAAATCACCCCCCAGGGGGGATGGTCACGCCACAATCCCTTCTCCTCCATTCTCCTCTCGGGATCTTGGGCACGCACACACACGCGCCCGGCGTGAGTTTTAAGCCACCGGGTCCGGGACACGAACCGCAGTCGACTACGTGGGAGTCCAGTGACATAGCCATTACATAACTGCTGGTTCCCAAGAGGTGACATTTTGATTATGGTGCTGAACTACCACGTGGTCACCACAGTTTGACTATTGGATCTGGCAGGCTGAAACACCCTGGGTGTGTGTACATGTGTGTCCAAGAGGAAAATGGAGGAGAAAGAATTGTAGAATAGGCATATCCCCAGGGGTGATTTCTCACTTCTTTTTCTCTTTTTCTTTCTGTCTCAAGCAAGCACATGCCACCCTATCGCCAAAACTTATCTTGCAGAAAAAAAAAAAAAAAGATTATAAGACAGTTAAAAATTCAGAAGAAGTCTGCTATGAGACACAAGCATTAATCAGAAAGAAAAATTCCAGATTGCATATTGGAGGGATAGAGTCTGTATTCCCCTTAAATACTTGTACTTTATGGATTCTCAGCTGTAAATACACCAAGACAAACATGATCTTGGCTAGGAGAAAGACAAATGGATTCTACAGATAAGGGTTCAGAAGTAAACATATTATGCTTTCAAACCATAATATTTTATTTTTCACTATTTACTTTGCTACTAAGTTATAACTAAGATTGTTTGTACCAAGTTTCATTCTTATGTGTAAGACTTGTATTAATTATTGTAGAACTTTTTCCTAGACACTTGTATGAATTTGTTTGACATTCCCTAGGAAGAATTAAACATTTTCTCCCTTCTACATCAATTGTATGCCGCTACTATACAATATAGCACTCAGTAGCATAACTAGGTAGTATGTTTGAGAGAAACGCTAGTCTAGAAATTCTGTGATTTTAGGAACATATATGTTTATGTATTGACCCAGCACGGTGTCTTTGATATGTTGAAGTTTTGCCACTAAAAGTACATTTAAGCATATTAATTTACTTTTTTCGTGGGTGTTTGTCATGGGATATATGCATACATGAGAGAGAGAGAGAGTGAGTGATCACACCATAGAAGGCATGGCCATGCCAGATTTTCTTCTCTTCCATTCTCCTCTCAGGATTTTGGGCACATATGCATAAGTACCTGCTGTGATTTTCAAGCCACCAGGACTGGGACTTGAACTAAGGTCAGCCTTGTAGAAGTCTAGCACCTTAATGACTACATTAACTGCTGACCCTTATTTTTTTCTTTAAAAACAAAAGTTGAGGGCTAGCAGGTGGCATCGGGATTAAGGTGCTGGATTACACATGGCCAGTTTCATGGGTTGGTACCCCAGAAATGGTGCCTTGAAAAAAAGGTTGGGCATCTGTGTGTGTGTGCATGCGTGCTTTCCAAAAGATCCCCAGTGGAGAATGAAGGAGAAGGAATCGCAGTGTAGCCAAAAGAGATTTTATTTATAATTGAAGGATTATTATTAATTTTAAAAAATATCAAAATTTTAGTATAAGAAATAAATGTATCAAAGTTTTCTTACCATTTGAGAATTTCTCTATTAAGAGCTGGCTTCATGATGCAGTAGTAACGTGCTGTTTAAGAGATGCTGGATGCCATGTGGTGGTCACCATTTGAGTCCTTGGCTGGTCAGTCTAAAACATGAGAGGCACATTTGAAAGTGCCAAAGATCTGACAGTTTGGAAAACAATAGAAATGGGATTGTGGTATGACCAGGTCCTGTGGAGGTTGATCATCTTTCTCATCCTCTCTCTCTCTCACTCAGACAGGAGCATGTACATATTACATATCCTGAATGAAGAAAAAGAAGACATTCTTTCAAGTGATCCAATTGTTTTTCATTTAATTATGTTTTTATTTTTTTCCTTCATACATATTGCTCAATGTTAAAATAAATGGTTGTTTCAAGCCAATTATTCTACAAAACTTAATTTCCACAAAAGGTCAAAGATAAGGTAAGGAATGTTATTTCTTCTGATTTTGACATATGAGATATTCTATATTAAGAAGGCAGAGTTTTATATACAATAAAAGATAATGTATTTCCTAGAATTGACCAAATCTTAAGTTGTCTAAAAAAGAGATACATTTATTTTGAAGTTTTGATTGTTTGAAGCTACATATTTAGTTTAAACAATTGAGCACTACATAATCACATGTATATGTGTGCATGCATACCCAAAATCCCAAGAGGAGAATGAAGGAAAAAAACTGCATCATAACCAACCTCCCAGAAAAGTGAGTTCTCACTTTCTCTCTCTTTCTCTCTGGTGAGTACACACACCCTATAACAAAACTAAAAAGCAAAACAGAACAATCAAACAAAAGAATGTATTAACAGAATTTGGATTCATCTATGCATTTTTATGATTTATATTACTATATTTCATTATTATATATATGTATATGCAAGACCATAAGTATCTGTATAACTTAATAAAATAACTTATCAAGGAGACATATACAGATTTTATTGATATTATTATAATTATAGCAATATACTAGACTTGAAATATCTAAACGTTTAGTTAAAAGAAGCTGATTCCCAGAAAGTAGAAAATTTTGATTACATTAAATATATTTATTATATTATATTCTATATATATATACATATATGTATAATTATTTATACTCTACCCTTTAAGACAAAATTTTGTATTATCTTCTAATTCAAATGATTTTATCATAAAAACAGAGTGCTAATAATGATTTCTTAAACTTTATATTTGACTATTATTTTCACTTTAGTTTACATTATAAATACCAGACAAAATTTATAAGAATGAGTTAATGGTTTAGAACTTACTTTTCAGCATTAATAGAAAAAGGAAAATGATTTTCATATTATTTAGCTCCAAATATCATTTATCTTACTTAGAAAATGTGTTCCTTTGACTTTTAGTTTCTGAAAATAGTATATAAAAGTTGTATGTAAAATAATAAAACTACTAGTATCAGTAGAACATTAGAAATTTTGTCAAATAAACTCTACCTTATAATTTTGGAAGATTAATCATGTTACATAAATAGAAAGTTACAATGGGCAATTGATATCAAAACAAATACTTTTATGAAACATGATCTCCAAGGTTTTTTAAAGTTACACACACATTCATATGCACATGTACACCAATGTACAGCATAAGGTTATAAGTCTGTCATGTTAAATAGAAAGATCAGCAACTAAGTGAAATTATGCCAGAGACTTTGTCATTGAAAGTGTCCTGTGGTGGCGTTAACTATTCACTTTGGAGTTTAGGATTTCTTTTTTTGTTTTCTTCTTTTTTTGAAGAGGTTTTTGCTATAGGGTGCGTTCACTCGCCAGACAGAGAGAGACAGAGAGACAGAAAGCGAGAAATCACCCGCCAGGGGGGATGGCCATGCCGCAATCCCTTCTCCTCTGTTCTCCTCTTGGGATCTTGGGCACGCACGCACACGCGTCCGGTGTGAGTTTTAAGCCACCGGGTCCAGGACGCAAACCGCGGTCGACTACATGGGAGTCCAGCGACATAGCCATTATGCTACCTGCTGGTCTCCCGGAGTTTAGGATTTCTAAGACTCAAAAGTTTAAACTACATTTCCTTAGAGACATCGGTGCAAATAAAAGAATGCTTCATTTGTTCAGTAAATATTTTATCTCTAAAGAAAAAGTATTTATTTTTATTCATAATAGAAAATGTGCATGCAAGAGAGATTGAGAAGCACCCTTCATAGGGCTTGATCATGCTGTAATCCACTTCTCTAGTTCTCCAGCTTGCCAGGATCCTGGGCATGGGTTCACACAATGGGTATGTTGTCAGGCCAGGCAGGCCAGGAACTTGAACTGTGGACCATGTATGGGTTTGAATTCGGCAGTCTTTCCAGTTTATAATGGGGGCCCACAGAGACTGGGCTTCTAAAACAATTAAAATAGCCATGTGAATATAAGACCCATGAAAAAAAGAAACTATTTTTTCTTTCCTTCTTTCAATTCAAGGAATGTTCTCCTAAACCATCACAGTTTGTAGCCCATGAAATATGCTCAATATTTATTTGTGAATAAATAAATTAGTAAGTTATATGTTGAAAATGATAACCAAATTTTCTTTTTATATATTTTTTCAATTTTTAAAGGGAAAAAGATATGAGCATTTGCCAGTATACTTGAGGGATTGTTTGCAATTTCTCCCAATTAAATGTCCATTTGTGATATCAAATTTTATTAACCCAATAGCACACGTTTATTGACAACTCATGTTGTGCCAATCACTGTATTTTCATATAATGATAAAAAAGGTAATGTATATATGGACATATGCACACACACACACACACACACACACACTTGCACACACATTGAAACACCAGTAAAATATACCCTGTATTCAAAGGAGTCCTCAAAATTTAAGGCTTTTTCCTCATAAATATTTGTAGGAGTACATGGTGATTTTCATACCAATTTTGGGTTCATAACAATTCTTTGTTCATACCAATTTTTGCCTGAAACATAAAAAAAGTGTATATCTAAAATTGTTATGCAAACTGTTACATATGATCCAAATGTTCATTTTTTTGATAATTATATTAAAAGGTTAAAATTAAACCTTGTCTTGACAGAACAACTTGAATGTCATCTTCAGACAAAATGATGTCTTAAGAGCATTCATTTACTGTCTCTGTTTGATGTAATCACTGCCTGACTTGTATTGTAATGAGTTATCTGGTATCTCATCGCATTGAACTAAACTGCCATCTACTTAACAGACAAGAGGGATTTGACAGTTCTGAATTTTCTACTATCTAATATATGTCTAGGACTATAGAAATTATGTTGCATAATAGTCTTTGTATCAAGCAAACTTCGTACTTTAAAAGTTATCTTGAAACCATCCACTGAGGATATAAATTACTGTCTCTGTCACAAAATTGGTAAAAGAAAACGAAACAAAAAAATCAAGAATAAGCTAAATGGTGCTATTTTTTTCAAATGTGCTTATTTAGCAGTGGGTCTCCACATCAACAACCTCATAGATTTTTAGGGAAAGCACTGGGCGATAGCAGGGTTTATTGGCAGCTATCCAGCTAGCACAGCTGGAATGTTCAAATGACCCAAAGCCTATGGAATCATCAGCAAATTCAGAGGATTCAGGTCAACAGGGCTGCTATACATGTGCATAATAAGACCATGTGCATAAACTGTTAACACTGAGAGATTTACATGATGCATGTCTCATGGGGCAGAACTTAGCCTTATAGCTAGATTTTTAAAAAATAGGGGAAAAATAGCTGTTTGACAATAATTTCTTGTATCAAAATAATAAGTAAAGCAAAGAAAATATACCATATAAATTAAAGGTGGTTTATGCTAAAATAATCAGGAAATACTACTTTTGTTTACAAAGTAAACAAGTGACAGTACAAAGGTGAATATCTACAATAAACTGTTCTAGGCAAGAAGTGTAAGTTACAATATCTGGAACAAAGATTTTTAGCCACCAAGACAAAACAACAAATGAACAAAACAATAATTTATTTTGTAGGCTGTCTTGAAAAACTTCGAGTTTTTCTTTTTTTTATTCCTTTTCATCATGTTTGAGATGATGTTTTATTTATTTATTTAATTTACATTTAATTACTATACATCTTTACACTGTACAACCTGGTTTTTCCCAGCATGAATACAATGCATATTAGTCATGTCAAAGATATTAGCATATAACAACAGATAGCTTTTCATTGTTATGTCCCTTATCTCCTTCCTGCCTCCCCCTCTTACCCATCCCGTTACCCTCTCCCCAAACTCTCTAGCATCTACTGTTGTGCTCCCTACTGTTATACCCTCCAATCTTTTGACTTCTACTATTTCTACCTCGTTATTCGACAGCTCAGTTCAACACCTAAATGTTGAGCACAAGGAAGGTTAAAACACGCCTTCATTTTTATGTGGGAAAAACATGCATACCAGCATACCAATATGGATTGCATATTTCCAGAAACTCAAAGCTTAGTTAGAGCATTTGGAGTCTAAAAAATAGGGTTTAAACTACAGAAAATATCTAAGACTTATTATCTCTAAAAAGACATAAGAAAGAATATTGCTTTCAACTAAGAAATATCATATCTTACATAATGAGTTTCAAATGTCTATAAGACACTTCACAGTCATGCTTTCAAGGCTTCACAGTTCCATTTTTCTTTTTGTTTTTAGAGATTGTTGCCTAAGGGCACAGGTGCTTTCCAGAGAGAAAGAAGAAAAACAGTGAGAGGGAAAGTGAGAAATCACCACTGTAGCTGGATGACCTTGCCACAATCCCTTCTCCTCCATTCACATCCCAGGGTCTTGGGCATACACACACACGTGCCAAGTGTGATTTCCAGCCATCATGTCCAGGTCTGGAACCACTGTCAGCAATGTGGGAGTCCAGCAACGTAACCATTATGCCATCTGCTGGTCTCAAAATTTTAAAATTTAAATGAGGCCTGGAAGAGGGAGAATAAAGAGAACTTGTAAGACTAGTAAACTGACCTGACCAGTGTGCTGTAAGATGCAGCAGATATCACACCATAAACTCAGAACTGAAGCAAGCTATGCAATGTTTGGATATTTGCATACCACACCATTAGTTACAGAATTTTTAGAGGCAACATAGAAACATATAGAGTCAGGTTTGGTAGAGATATTGAAGATAATCTACTTACATAACTCTTTATATCTTGGAGTTTCTAGTTTCTATAGCCCCTTGACCTTTCACAACAGGAATTCTGCGGAAATTGCCCTAGAGGAGGTCTTAAAGACAGACTCTAAGAGTTCTCTTCTTATTTGTTACCTATTGTCACAAAGAAACCAGGTTCAAGAGTTTAAATCTGGTTTGTTCTTTCATAGCTAGAAATAATGACTTTCTGGCTTATAAAAAATATTTTTAAAGTTATGGGAAGTGTGTACCCATTAGTATTTTTTAAATCCAAAAAAGATTATATTTTAGAATATGAAATGTAAAATACACTCAAAACATAAAATCTTATATTTAATTTTGTTTTTTATAGTTTATAGAGAAAAGAAGCAATAAAAATAATGTAATACAGGGTTAACAAATGCTTCTATATTGGTTAAAATTATATTTTTAATTTTGAGTATATATTATGAACTTAATGTGACTTATTATTCTTTCCCTTTCTGTGGCCTTTTATTGTTCCTCTTCTCTTTAGCGTTGTCTATGACATCAAAATTAGATTTTAAATACATTTCAACTAAATGGATCTGTATTTCTCAAAATGATGATTGTATTTATAATTTTAGACTGTAGAAGTCTTTCTCAAATTACCAGTGACATTAAAAAATTGTATAGTCGTTGAAGTTAGGTAAGCCCATCTTCCAAATTGGGCTTGGAAGTTTTTTAGAATTAAAATGCTTTTTTTTAAATTTTAAGTTTAGATACTGCTACTGTCATGACAATATTCATGTCATATTACTCTCATAGAAGAATATATTCAGTTTAATATGGGATACAATTTCATATGTGGATCTGATTATTTAAGACATATAGGCTGTATCAATTTTCTACTTTTTGTTTTTCTTTTATAATTTTTTCTTATTTTTTGTCCTAATTGAATATTAGAGTCATTGGTTAAATGTTGTGTTATATTTTTTTTCACATTAAGCTCATATGACTAAAAATTAATGTATTTTGGCCAATTTTTTCCAACTGACATTTTATATTTTTAGAAGTACATATTAAATACTAACACTAAAAATCATGCAATAGAACGCTTCTAAGAAAAATTCTAGCAGCTCATGAAAGAACTTACATAAGTATTGCAAAATGTGACCACAAAAGAAAAAACTGAACATAAAGAGGAGTGGAATTTATATTGTATATAGGTCAAGACTATAAGTGAGTTTTAAAGATGGGAAGAAAGGTGAATAACACTTTTATGGTGAGAATTATTAGTAGTTTTCTCTGCGAAGAAGTCAAAAATATTAGTTGAGAGACCAGCAAATGGATTAATGGTTATGTCGCTGGAGTCCCACATAGTCAGTGTGCTTTGAGTCCCTGACCCAGCTACTTGGAACTCACCTTGGGAGTGTGTTCTTGCATTCATGCATTCACAAAATCCTGAGAGGAGAAGGGATTGCAACAGGCCATCCCTCTTGGGTGTGATTTCTTGCTTTCTGTCTCGCTGTCTCCATTGAGCACATACACCCTATAGCAAAAATCTCTCTTAAAAAAATTAGTCAAAGATGTTTTTGACAAGAGGTCATTTTTATCCTTCCTATTACACTTAGAGAGTACAGAGAGATATAGAAGTGCAGAAATCTAAATATGTCAAAGATAAATCTCTAAGGTACTTCAAACTCAGAACTTGAATGAGAAAGGAAAGCTTAGCATTGGAGTTAAACCAATTTCCGTTGTCCAGAAATGCTCATATAGAACAAGGCAATGTTATGATCAACTTCCTTGTAAACAAACTAAGCTAGCCTCCTGATGGTGTTTACCAATAAAAACTAATGGGGAGTTGATTTATTTTTTTTTACCTGTGACATATTTTTAACAGGAAATAATCTGTGTCTCTAAATAGCTTACAAATGAATCTGAAATTCTAGAAAATGTCAGTGACAGCTTTTAGTTATCAGAGTATGAATGAAGACATTATATGACTAAAATGACTCCATTTGTATCAGTGGTGATCTGATGTATCTCTTTGGAACTTGCTTGCTAAATTTAAATAAGAATCTGCCCTAACTGAAAAGATGGTCTTTATTATCAAGCTTGTGAGCCAGAGGCCCAATTGTCTGTATCCTTTTGAGCTATAAGAAAAACTTTATTCAGAGTAGACAATATGCTTTCTGGGAGTTGACTTTTGTTTATTTCAGTAAGTGCTTATATTAATAATCCTGTGTTCAAGTAGTTCTGCTATTCAGCAACTTTCTAATGGCAACTGGTGAAAGTTTAGGGAGACATTTTTTTAAATGGTAATTCCACACAATTATACATTTGCTATTTTCCCCATTACACTAAAAACATAGAACAACACAAAATTTTGTATTTGAATGCCTATAGCCCAGTTATTTATAATAACCCCAAACTGAAAAAAATTTCAGATATCTTTTGAGAGAGAATGGTTCAACAAATTTTGGAATATACAATCATTAAATATCCAGCACTAGAAAAAGAGTGAGCTATTGATATTTACCACAAAACTTCATAAAATCATAAAAAAAATTCCCAAAAGTTATATAGTATATAATTTAATTTATATAACATCTTTGATGAGACAAAATTTTAGAAATGGAGAACAGGTTAATAATTGCTTGGGGTTACTGGTGAAGAAGGTTAAGAAGATCCAAGAGGGTTGGGGGGAGATGAATGTGGCTGTCAAAAAACAATACAATGCATAACTAAAAGTCTTCTGTAACTTGATTGTGGTGGTACATACACGAATCTGCACATTTAATAAAATTGTATCAAAATAAACATACACACACAATGCAAATGAATATAAATAAAAATGTAAGTATATGGATAAGATTGGTAAGATCAATGGTTTTTATTCATGTTACTATCCTTATGGTGATAATATACTACAATTTTATAAAGCATTGTCATTAGAGAAAACTGTAAAATGTCCATGGGATCTCTTTTTTTTTTGGAGAGTTTTTGTTTGTTTGTTTGTTTGTTTTGCTATAGGGCACGTGCACTCACCAGACAGACAAAGAGAGACAGAGAGACAGAAAGTGAGAAATCATCCCCCCCAGGGTGGATGGCCACACTACAATCCCTTCTTCTCCATTCTCCTCTAAGGATCTTTGGCACACACGCACATGCGTCCAGCGTGAGTTTAAACCACCAGGTCCGGGACTCGAACCACGGCCGACTACGTGGGAGTCCAGCAACATAGCCATTACGCTAACTGCTGGTCCCTCCATGGGGGTCTCTATATAATGTTTTATGTGTGTATGTGAATCTACAATGATCCCAATAAGAGTTTCAATTAAACAAATGAACATTCACATTTTATCATAAAAAAATACCCTACACTAAACATGATGAGAAAGATAAGTCTTAGAATGAAAATCAAAATAATTATTTTAATTTTAGTGAAAAGCAATACATATACAAGATAATACATTGTTTTCATATATAAAAACAGATGTAATTTGGACCAGGAGTTAGTGTAATGGCTATGTCACTGGCCTTCCACATAGTCGACCGGACCCCGTGGCTTAAAACTCATGTTGGGCATGTGTGCGTGCGTGCCCAAGATCCTGAGAAGAAAACGGAGGAGAAGGGATTGCGGCATGGCCATCCCTCCTGGGGGGTGATTGCTCGCTTTCTGTATCTCTCTGTCTGTCTGGCAAGCGCATGCACCCTATAGCAAAAAACCTCTCAAAAACAAACAAACAAACAAAAACAGATATAATCAACAGACACTTGTCAAGAGGCATCATAGAGTCAGGTGGCAGTTTAAAAAGATTAATGAAACATAGCAAAGACAGATTCAATAAGTTAGAGGAGTTCAACCATGAAATTCATTCTCTTTTTAAAAACTGTAATTTTGTTTTATCATTTAAAAGTGCAGATACTTGGATATCCAGTAAGAAATTACAGGTGAATCAAAAACTTGTTACCTTTGAACAATATGATATCACATTTTCACTTCATATTCAAGTTTGATTTCATTCATCAGATAGTTTGTGAAATACTTTATGAAGTAAATCCTTTTATCATTTCTTACTCAGTTTCAATTACTGTTTTGGGCACTAGAGACGAAATGGAAAACAAAGCTAGATTAAGGTCCTTTTTTGTGAAATTTGGAATTCACTCATTTAGACACATATTATTGAATGAACAGATAAAGAATTGTCACAGTTAACCAAGTGGCATCTCTAGTCGGTACTATGCAAGGAAAATAAAAGTAAATGATCCAATGAACAGTACAAAAGTCAGAGATAATCCTAACTTTTCTTGAAGTAGTATTCAAGCTGAGCTCAAGTAGCTGAATGGATGTTCCCCTTCAGAGTGGTGTGACAAGTGCCAACTAAAAGCAGAAAACAGATGGAAAAACATAGCCAGGAAACAAAGAAAGCCCATAGAATGTACAATAGAAGGCATGCAGAGCATGAGTTTGAAGATAGGAAATACCTTGACTGCTCAGAATATAACTATTTTTCCATAATAATAACAAGGATAAAAACTTGACCTTGAGCATCATGTCAAAAATGGGAGGGGCAATATAACTATATTTTCAAGTGTGGAAACAATTATATCTTTGAATGCTAATATTATTCCTCTACATTGTGAAAAATTGAGATTAAAAAGATGACTAATAGATGTTATCCAATAATATTATTATATTATTTCAACTAAATGATGATAGCTTAAGAGTAGAAAGAAGAAAGTGACTTGTAAAGAGTTTGAGGGTTTTTACAAGACTGTATAGTTTGACGTTAATACATTTTTAAAATGAACATTTTATGAAGGTAGTCAGTAGAAGGATAATGTTAGTTCTGGACCCTATAATGCTTTCCGTTGAGTTTGTGTTCTTGATATTGATTGAGATAAGTGACGCTGGAAGAAAATCTATGAGGAAAAGCAGGTTGATAAATAGTGCGGTTTTGCACAGTACGATACGTGAACCTGGAGATAGACAAGGAAAGGCAATGATTCATTAACAATAGATCAGATGCTTCTTGTGAAGACTGAGATCATGGAAGCAGAGAAGAGTTAAGCTTCAGTTTTGTAGAATGATATTAATTAGAGGCCATATGACGATGTAGAAATGTATATGTAACGACTAGAAAATCTGACTTATTTTGTTTGATTTCAGATGGAAACTTGAGAAGGAATTTTGAATAAAATGAGACGAGGGATAATAAATTACTAATAATTTTTAACAAGTCAAATTGCAAGGGCTCTAATATAAGAATTAATTCCACTGTTCAACTAGAGGATAGACAACTTCTGTATTATAAACAGAGAAAGGAGATGGTTCCAATAAAAGTAAGTTAAAATAAATGGTACAAAAGTTAGAGAAACTGATAGTCTTATAGATTGTCTTTTCTCTTGAAATCAGAACTGAGGTCATCTATTAAGACAGACTCCCATAGTAACTGGAAGGGAAGTGAAAAGTTAAAAAAGAGTTTGAAATTGTTACTTTGAAGGTACAAGAAAATATCACATGATTTCTAGACCAGATAAAGATCCCATTTGAAATTGGTGAGTATTTACTGAGGAAAAATCAGCCTTGTGTCGTGAGTTTCAGAAGAATTTTTAGACTGTTCAGCGACAGGCATAGAAAAATTTGATTGTTGATTTCTTCCAGGATTAAAATTGTAATAATGTGCTTGTAGCAAATTCTGCTGGTTGTTCAGAAAAAATATGCGTTGTCTTTTCTGGAGAAAATTCTGAATGAGTCACTTATTACATTTTCCCTTGCATCTAGACGTGGCCAAGGGTTGATGTTCAGTCAAAAAATGTGTGAAATTTATTTTAGGTAGGCTCAGGCCTGACACATAAAATATCCCCATATGTTCCTCTGTGGTCTTTTTATTTCTTCTGACTAAGAAAATCATCAGTGGAAACTTGGAAGGCACATGTTGAAGACAGAAAAGTGACAAGTTCCCTGAGTGACCACATGACAGATACCCAAAGAATCTCATGACTACTCAAGACATTTTTATGATGAACACATGCTAGGTGCTTGCTTATATTTTTTTCTTAAAAAAGGCAATATAGGAAATGATTTACTATAAAGTCTTTGTCACAACTACTTAACAGTACAATTGTAATGCGAAAACAGTAAGATAATACCAAAACAAATAAGTGTGGCTGTGTTCAATACAAGTTTATCTACTAATACAGGGTGTGAGCCAGAACTACAAACCATAGTTTGTCAACATCTAGTATTAAACTAGCAAACTAGCCTTTTCAAACTAATATACATGTGTTATAAACACAGAAAAATCTAATTTCAAAGAGTACTTTAGTAATAATACAGAATATAAATAAATCTAAATAAAAAGGATATGCAGGAAGTGGGAGATTTATATTAATGTAAATAGTGCTATCAACAATTGTCTATCATAATAAAATCAAAGAAAGTATCAGTGGAACTTGTTAACCAGGCAAGGTAGAAATACATTAGAATTAGTATGTGGGAGTTGTTGACGCATTCTAGAGTCCATTGTTGGGAGTAGGTGACAGGAAACCTAATGCAAATAAGCTGTATATATTTATGGAAACCAAGGAATCTTAAAAGTCAAGTATGTCACTGTCAAATGTCTAGGATAATTCAAGGTTCAATGTTCATGTAATGATGTGATAGATGATTAATTGAATATCAACACCTTAAAATGACATTACATGTGATATAGGATGTTATTTACAAATATTTTGATAAGTATAAGTCTTCCTTATAGATATGATAAAAATACAGGCAAAAGTTACATGTGCATATATAGATTGTGTGTATAAATTATGCAATATGTATGTATATGTAGACACACAGCTGTGTATAGATATAATTGAAGATGTTGATGCTTGGTCACACAGTCTTTGTTACAAAGATTCCAGATCATTCATTTCAGATTTTAAACGCAGAGTTTCTCAAATGTAAAATTAAAAACTTATCTAGTACTTTATGAAACTTATCTAGTATATTATAAAATAGAGTTTAGCCATAACTAAGTGGCCTGTAAATAAAGAAGGGTCATTTTTCTACAGTCCTTTTACACTTGACTTATCTGGGATAGTCTAAATAAACATAAGGAACACAAAATGGAATATATTTAAATATTCTAAACAACTAGAAAAGTAGCCTTAAAAAAAAAACAGAAAAATTGTGTGTTAGAGCATTATAACCTTAAATCACTGCATAAGGATAAAATATTTTGTTCATATTTCAGTTTTCTGAAAGCACATCACATAACAACATACTTGCCAGTACTGTGCACTGTAGCACTTTGTTGTTGAAAAATGTGTAATTAATTTATATTACCACAAAGTATGTAAACTATTTCCCTCTTCTCCATAAAAATAATCCCTCAGTTAATAAGTTATTCATTTATCATGCATTAACTCCTTTTAGCCAAGTTTATTAACTGATGTTACATTTGCTGAGGTACCAAAAGGAAGATTAGCCAAACAAGAGTGCCTTAATCACAGCATTATTTTCTAAATTACTAAGCAGCCTAGTTGAGATTAAACTATTTGCTGAAATTTGTGATGCAATAAAAATCTATTTAACAGTTAGGTTATAAACTAAAGTTTTGGATTGAAATATGACTTAAGGTGAAATGATAGCATCTGTAGTGAGACTTCTCACAGCTGTGCTGTAATAGCACTGAGCAAATACTGCTTAATGATAGTATGTCAAGTACCAACACAGATTTTATTTATATATATTCTTTTAAAACATTTTATTACAAAATAATGAGACTTCTATTATTTTTTCAAAGTATTCAAGTTATTGCCATCAAATGTATCCTTATTTAAAATGTTGATTTCACATAGTTTATGTGTCATCAAATCCAGGTTATATTTAACACCTTTGTTTATAGAGAAGAATAAGGTATAATTGGAAATGAATCACTGATTTCTACCATCAATATCTAACTAACACCTTTCCATTTCAATGTAGAAATTAATTTGTTTCTCCTAACCAAAAGTTGAAAAACCTTACGCTTTGGGCAATCCAGGTTTTATAGTTACTGGAAAACATGGATTGAGACAATTCAAGGTATAATAGCTATTGCTATTACAAGGAAGAACATGAAGAAGGAAGGAAAATAGTGAAGGAGGGAAGGAGAAAGGGAAAGGAGAAGTAAAGTTCCGGTAGTGGTATTAGTACCTAGTAATTAGAATGAGCATAGAGTGGGGACCAGCAGGTGGCGTGGTGGTCAAGGTGCTGGACACTCCCACATGGCCGACCAGGGTTCGAGTCCTGAATCTGGTGGCTTGCTTTCTCACTTCCTCTCTCTCTCACTCTCACCTTCTGTCTCTCTCTGGTCAAATTAAAAAATAAATGAATGAATAAATAAAATAAATAATTATTAAAAAAAGAATGAGCATAGAGTAACTGTTACAAAACTTTGTCAGAAAAGGCATTTGAATAATAAAATTTATTTTCCAGATTTGTATTCAATATCAGTAAATGGAAAGGGAAAGGGAAGAACTATCTTATTCTGGTCTCCATTTATATAATCTGAGTGTCAAGAAAAGGAAAAAAAAAAATTAACTGAAGATTCATCCTGACTGAGAAACAGTTTCCTAAACATGTATTACTGGAACAAACTGAGCATGTTTAACCAAGCATCAGTCTTTGGGGTGCACAACTTCCTACAGGAGGTACTTGATTTGATATTTATCTAAGATACTTTACTAACTTGCAATAAAACCAAAATCTCAGTTGTGTAGAATTTTATATTAGCAGCATCTAGAGATGGTTTATGTACATTTACTCACATATCTTGATTCTTTAGAAAACCCAAGTTCTCCAATAGCAGTGGATTGTTAGAATTACATGGAGCTATGGGAATTTCCTAATTTCAATGACAAGGACACAAAATTATTTATGATATTGAAGAAGGGAAGTGAGAGGACAATCCCTTTGCCTATGTTACCTTCTTCCTCTGTTAAAAACACACATTTTATTTGCTAGATAATATTTTGTGCCTAATAAATGAGCTAACATATAAAAATGTGTATCATACTACCAAAACATTAGAAGACATTAATATCTATGGGACCAGCAGTTGGCATAGTGGCTTTATCACTGGACTCCCATGTAGTCAACTGCAGTTTGATTCCCAGACCTGGTGGCTTAAACTCACGCAGGGCGCGTGTGTGCATATGTCCAAGATCCCAAGAGGAGAATGGAGGAGAAGAGATTGCAGCATGGCCATCTCCCTTGGGGGAGGGAGTGGTTTCTAGCTTTCTATCTCTTTGTCTCTCTCTGGCGAGCACCTGTGCCCCATAGCAAAAACCTCTCAAAAAAAAAAAAGGTACATTAATATTTGATATAAATAGAAATAAAATAGCCATGTAGCCATATGAATTTAGACTGCTATTAGGTTGCTATTACCATTCTCCAAATGGATGGATAGAGTGCATAGTCTTGGTTATCTAATTTATTAAGCTGCTTTAATGCCTAACACATTATCCTATTGGCCTGAAAAAAATTACAACGGCTTCCAGAAGTCCCTGTTCACTATTAAAGAGTTCATGTACTAGGTGTGTATAGCTTAATATGTACATTAATATGGTTACTTTGAATGAAATCATAGATTATGCTAGCAAGGGACTGGAGTGACGGATATATTCTGTTTACACAGTATCCCATCTGTTTACATGGCATGGTGCCCATTCATAAGTTAATCAAACCTTTTCTGAGAAAAGCTGTCATGAAGATACTGCTTTGGAAGGGCAACTGACAGACTTTGGAAAGGCAAATAAGGAAGCCAGTTTAAAATGATATGTTGAATAATAACAAAAAAACCAACATTATATGATAATTTTTAAAGATTTTGTTGGTAAGAATAGTGTTCTGCAGATTAGATTATTTAAGAATACTCATTTTAAAATGGAGATAATTAGTTGTATATTATTAGAAAACATTCTTAGCATAAATCTTACATTAAGTAAAAAACTGGAAAAGTTTAAACACTTCTAATTAATTTTCTTCCTGTTAAAAAAGGCTAAATCTGAAAAAACTTGGCAAGGTATTTCCTCTTTTTCACTTTGGCAGAGAAAACTTTCTATGAATTTGTGACAGTTTTTCCCTTTCCATAAGGAAACGTATGACTAAGTGCTGTTTTTTTACCCAAATAGGGGACAATGATTTGCGTATTTTTTTCTTTCCATTTACTTTCATATTTTTAACTATAACAATCAAACAGTTTTTTAATTCCATTTTAGTCTAATGTCTACCATCTGGTATTCTTCTTATAGTGTCATTTTTACTCATAGTTTATATTTTAGGAGAAAGAGGGATGATTTCTTAAGCTCAGAGATGTCTCAAGGCTAACTCTAAAAAAATTTAATTTATTTAAAAATAAACTTCTTGCAAATCTTCTCAATATATTATCCAAGGCACATTATATGATAAATATTTTTATTGTACATATATAAAATTGTTTCATATAATAATTCTATGCATAGCTTATGTATTAAGAACATATATTTTATTTTATATTGGTCATTATTACAAATATGTGTTTAAACACCTCATATTTTACTAATAACAAATGTTCTATGCTAATGTTGATTTTCGTAAAACCTACACAAAGCAATAATAGTTGCACTAGACCTTGAAAAAGTAGTGGGCATTAGGCCAATTTGTTTTGTATAGAGTTGGTATAGTAAATAGGATGCACTTGGTCCTTTCCAATGCCAGCCAAATAAATAATTTATGTGCTAGAGGCAGGAAATTTAGAATAAGAAAGCTGCATAAAGCTATAACATGAAATAAGGGGAAATCACCTGAAGACCTAATATCCCATGCTTCAATTTTAGACATTTTTTGGAAATAATTATTCTCAATTCAAATATTTTTGCTGTTATAATGTTTAAAATTAATTAAGAGAGTCTAGTCTCCCCCCATTTGAGTCTCAAGTATCATTACATTGATGGCAATGAAACTCAATGATTTATATTTAATATATCTCATACTCATATTTGTGGGAGCACCAATACAATTTTCAGCAATAACTTTATAATATCTGTCTTTTACTACATATGTCACTTTCTAGTCAATTCACCACATATAAACATACATCTCATGGTAAAGTAGTAAGTACCATTTAAAAATATAAAACTGGCTAAAAAGTATAATAGTTGTAATTATATATGTCAAAATTCTTATTTGAATAACTCACCAAAAACAAAACAAAACAAAACCCTGCTATGAAGTGAGAAAAATAAAAAGTGTTCACTTACTGAAAGCCTCGCTTTTCTAATCTTGGTTTACCAGATGTTATTATGACAAGGGAAGATATTAAGTCCTTAACAAGAAAGTTTAATGGAGGTGAATGATTAGGAGTAAAGAATAATGTGATGACAAATTTGAGTATGAATTCACTTATTTTTCGTAACATAATGTAAGTCCAATTGATCCTTTTCAAGAGATAAACCTGAATTTTAAGAATCAAGAGGCTGATGTTTTAAATTTTGATTTATTAAATCTAAACCTGTTTTTCTTGAAATTAAAAAGTACATAGATACAAAATGTTCCTACTTAATGACCACAGTAAGCTATGTAGCCTCATCTAGGTGCTACCTGATAATGTATTCATTCTATGCACTACATTTTATGCCTAAAGTCAGACATATGTTCATAGATATGTTTACATCAGCGACACTTGCTAATGGAAATATTTAGATTGATTAAGATCAATAAAATGTGAAAAAAAAGAAAAACACTAATGGCAACACAAAAATATAAAAGAGCTATTCACATAAAAAAGAGTAGTACCATATAAGTTAAATAAAACACATTTTCTATTTGAATTACCCAAAATATGTATATTGACTGAACTGATGTGCAGTGTATTTGTGAATTCATTTGGTATGATATAATAGTACACAGTGATTGAATATAATAAATAAATAAAAATTTAGAAAATAGGATCAAGAGATTGAATCTATTCAACATACTTCCAACCCTTCTGTAAGTCTACATAAAAAAAAAATAATGAATGCCATGAGTTCTAGAGTTGTATTGCACAGTAGAGTAATGATAGTTGGAGTTAATTCAATGTACACCTCAAAATAGAAGAGAGGATTGTGAGTGTTCATAACACAGTGATGATGAATGTTTTAAATGGTTGACTTGTTTATTGCCCTCTTTTGTTATTAAAGTTATTAAATGAAGTATACAATGTGTTGGAAAACTGAACTATATTCCATAAATATAGCTACTAGATATAAATTAGAAATAATAATAGTAAAAAGGATAGAAAACAAAAATAAAATAATAGTACAACTTTAAAAAATTCAAAATTCTTGGGAACAGCACTTGGCATAATGGCTATGTCGCTGGACTCTCATGTAGTCAAGAGCAGTTCTAATCCTGGACCTGGTGTCGTAAACTCGCGCTGGGCACATGTGTGTGCATGCCCAAGATCCTGAGAGGAGAATGGAGGAGAAGGAATTGCAGCGTGCCCATCCCCCCAAGGGGTGATTTCTTGCTTTCTGTCTCTCTGTCTCTTTGTCTTTCTGGTGAGTGCATGCACCCTATAGCAAAGACCTCTCAATTAAAAAAAATTTCTAATTAATATCTTATTCCCAGTGTATTAAATTGTAGGGTTAACATTTTATCTTTAATAAAGTTTAAAAATAGGAACCTGCAGGTGGTGTAATGGTTACATCACTGGATTCCCATGACGTTTGAGTTCTGGTTTAAACTCACACCAAGCATTTGTGTGTGCATGCCCACGATCCCTAGAGGATATTGGTGAGAATCAATTGTAGTGTTGCCATTCCCCCTGGGGAGTGATTTCTTGCTTTCTGTTTCTCTGTCTCTCTCTGTCTCTCTGACAAGCGCATGTGTCCTATAGCAAAAATCTTTCTTCAAAATAAATAAATAAATAAAGGTTAAAAATGCATTCAGAAATGAAAAGTAATCCTTGGGACCAGCAGATGGCAAAATGGTTACATCAGTGGACTTCCATGTATATAACTGTGCTTGAGTCCCAGACCCAGTGGTTTAAAACTCATGCTAGGTTTATGTATGTGCATGCCCAAAATCCCAAGAGGAGAATAGAAGAGAAGGGATTGCGATATGGTCATCCCCTCCTATCCCCTCCTTGGGAGTGAGTTTTCACTTTTTGTTTCTCTGTTTCTCTCCAGCCAGCACACACACCCGATAGCAACAATCTCACACACACACACACAAAAGAGTAATCCTGCTGTAGTCAATTTATGAATGAGTTTAAATATTTACAGAAAAAATACTGATTTCTGAAAAAGAAGTTGAAAATTTGTTATCAATTTTCTAAAGCATCATTAAATAAATAATTTTATGCCATTACTATATGTAAACATTATATTAGACTTATCTCTCACAATGTATGTGTGCACATCTGAGTACATGGGCATTAAATGTCATAGATTATTACATTACTATGATTAACAGATATTAACAGTTACTGAACTGTATTGTTTTTACAATGACTAGATTTATCTTAGTGATGAACTAAGCATTAATGAAGATGCATCAATACTGAGTCATCCTTTATATTTAGTGACCATGTTTATATGTATGTCACATGGGATTCTGTACCATCGCAGTCTTGAGAAGCTTATAGAGATAAATGTTATTATAAAATATAATTGCTACAATGAATTCCAAAAATCCTCTCAGAATTCTTAGAGATGATCATTATTATCACACCTATAGTGACACCTATCCAGAAACTTTTCAATGCAAATATAAACATTCATACATGTGCTCATTTTAGTGTACTTACAAACATGCAAATGTGTTCACACAAAAAGTTTTAAAATGTTTTACAAATTGTTATTTTATTTTATTTATTCATTTATTTTTTTTGGAGAGATTTTCACTGTAGGGCGCGTGCGCTCGCCAGACAGACAGAGAGAGACATAGAGACAGAAAGCGAGAAATCACCCCCCAGAGGGGATGGTCACACCGCAATCCCTTCTCCTCCATTCTCCTCTCGGGATCTTGGGCACACACGCACACGCGCCCGGCGTGAGTTTTAAGCCACCGGGTCCGGGACGTGAACCACGGTGGACTACGTGGGAGTCCAGCGACAGCCATTATGCTAACTGCTGGTTCCCAAATTGTTATTTTATTAGAAACACTGCTTTTCGATTTCTCTTTTTATTTACAAGTGTAATGTGACACTCTACAAAATTTTAAAATATATTAATGTATCATGTTTCAAAAATGAAATATGACTTCATTGTGCGGTTATAAAACAATGGATGGTTAAATGATGATTATGATACTAAAAAATAGATAACTTGAGAGAAAAGAGTCTAAGCTCTTTACCACATAAAATATGCAGTAATTTGAAACTCACAATACATGATTACTTTAATGGCATGAGAAATTAGTTGCTCACATAAAATTTTGGTAGAAATGAAAATTTATATAGTCACCCAGCAAGACTCTTTGATAAGATCTACGTGAATTTAAAGTTGATATATTACTGACACATCACCTCCACTTCTAGAAAATTTTCAATCTGCCACACTAATATAAACATACCATGGTTGAGTACAATGTGTGTAATGCATTACCAAAAAAGAAAAACAAGTGTCTCACAAAGACATGTTATATTTGTGTTGATAAAATATCTGGTTTCTGGTCCAGCCAGTGACATGATGGTTAAGGCAGCTAGATCCCACTTGGCTGAGTACACAAATTGAGTCCTGAACTTGGTGGCTTGGAAAATAGGCTGGGCACTTGTGTGTGCCCAAAATCACAAAAACAAGACGAGACAGGACTGTGGTATGGCTATACTTCCTAGAGGATCATTTCTCTCTCTCTCTCTCTCTCTCTTTCTCGTGCACATACCCTATAGCAAATGAAATTGAAAATAATCTAGCTTCTCTCAGCAGATAGAGAAAGAAATGTCTATACATTTGGTGAGAAAAGTAGAACATAAAGGAAATAGTAAAACAAAATATAAATGTCGGTAAGAAAAAGAAGAATTTGAGATTAAGTGAATATCTCTGTGAAACACTTGTATATTCTGGTGAAACAAATGCTCACAAAACTTCATGTCTTTTTACTTTTTTCTTACCAATTTTACTTTTTTAGCTTCTACTTGTAGATTAAACAAAAACAAAGCAACAACAAAATACCTGTCATCAGAGAGGTAAGACTATTGAGAAGAAATAGATGTTTTTAAAAGGATGCAATCAAAACCCAAAAAGTAATTAAAAAAAAAAAAAAAACTTGACAAGCTCACACTAGTATGATAAGGAAGAGCAACGAAAATGAATTCTGAGGTCTGGCCCAATATCTTCATGGTTAAGGGAACCAAATCCCACACGACTAATCTTTCCAAATCCTTGCCATAGTGGTTTCAAAAACAGGTTGTGTGTATGTGCGTGTGTGCTCAACCTAACAAGAGGATGGAGAAATGGAAGGGAAGGGATAGTGTGTGGCCATGACCCACTGGCAAATGGTTCTCTCTGTCTCTCTCTCTCTGTCTCTCTCTCGTCTTCTTTTTCTGGCAAGTGTACATAGTCACTGCTAATTTTTTTTAAAAAGGAGCATGTGTATCATGTGTATATCTGTGTTTTAGGGGCTTGGGGAGCAGAGAAGGGGTAGAAAGAGAAATAGAGGAAAATAAAAAGAGAGGAGATTATGAGAAGCAGTCACACACGGGAGTGTATCTTTGTCTCATATTTTAGAGACTATCAAGGTTATCGTTTCTGTTTTCCATTAAGACATGCATTCATTACCGGCTCTGTTTCTGCATGTGACACATTATAGAAATAAAAAGGCACTGATTACATACATGGGGTCACCCACTTTATTTTTCCATTATTTTTTTGAGAAGTTTTTGCTATAGAGCACATGCACTCTCCAGAAAGACAGAGAGAGACAGAGAGACAGAAAGTAAGAAATCATTCTCCGAGAGGCATGGCCACGCCACAGTTCCTTCTCCATTCTCCTCTCGGGATCTTGGGCACACATACACAGGTGCCTGGCATGAATTTAAGCCACCACCTCCTGAACAGGAACCACGGTCAACTACATGGGAGTTCAGCGACACAGCCATTACACCAACTGCTGGTCCCACCTGCTTTATTTTTCAATATGCAAATATTGACTAATTACAATCTATTTTAATTACATTTGGAAAATTATTTACCTAAAACACAGTCCTTGGTAATTCAGAAGGTCACAGTCTGGCACTGAGGAAAGGTAGGATTGCTTAATGACAGGCAAAGATGTAAACTCTAATAGATGGAACAGATTGTAAGCCAAAAGTTCAAATGAAGAAAAAACCTTCATTAACATTATGATCGCCATGTATTTTCTGTTATATATTCTGATAACCTGGTGACCTTTGGTAAACAAAAGTAAAACTAGAATGTAATAATAGCTACTGTGAACTCTGTTTATTATCAATCAACTCTAGAGGTTATCTACCTCGTCAACCAAAGATATGTTTAGGGCTCACTTTCACCAATCAATAAAATTAAAAATATTTTAGTATATATATCCCATTATATAATTATCATTATATTTGTAAATAGACAATATTTTATTAGCACAATGAGTTTATAATTTATATGTACTTTCTCATGTCAATCAAAACTGTGATTTAGGGAATATAAAAAATACATTTTACTGGAGCTCTAGAGATATAACAATTTTACTAAAGATTCTTAGCTGATTAGTGAGGTGCTGAGATCACAGTCAGATTAGTCTGTGTCCCTAATCAATGATCCAAATAGCCTTATGGCAGTATTAAATACAAGTGTCAGTAGAGTACTCTAAGTTAATTGAGCTATGTGGAAAGTTAATTTCCCTCATTAGCATAAACTTATCTGTTATCAAAAAATATGGACAATTTAACTGTCTATAAATTAAACCACTTAAATACTTGTTAATTTTTGTTTTTACATTTATGAATATACTATGTATTTATTTTGAGAGTTTTTCATTGAATAATACTGTCACTAAGAATCAATATCTGTGCTTTACATGTACTTCGTGTGTGTGTGTATGTATGCTTGACTCTGTTTCCGCTTTTGAAAAGATGACCATTTATAGCATTATCACATTATGAGGACCTTGGGGTATATGAAAGCAAGAGAAATTGTCAAGTTCAACAGATTTAATTCTAGACCACACAACATCCTTTAGGGCAGCTCTCCCTTTTTCTGAGGTGGAGATTAAGTGGAAAATTTTTAACAGGGTTTAGCTTGTACTGAAAGGCAACCAGAGAAGCTTTGGTAAGGGAAACAAATTTTCTTTGTGTGGACAAGTGATAAGGACGAAGAAACTTTTATGTTGCTATCATGAAGGAGCATCTCTCAATGTAAGTGATTAAAAGTGATAAAAATCTCTGAATTTAAGTGATTTGGGCTTTTGAAACATTTCTTTCTCAATAAGATTTTCATTACAAGCTTTCGGGATTTAATATATATGCAGTACATACATGTTATTCTAGAAGTACCCAAATATATTTACTATTTCCCAAATTGTATCAATTCAAAAATTTTAAAAGTCTACATCATGGTAATAAACAAGCAAATATCTCAACCAATAATAAGAGAACCAAAAAACAAAACAGCAACAAGAACAAAAAAAGTATGGTCTTCCATACACTTCTATTCAAGTGTAATTTCTCTTCATTCTCTCACATTTATTTTCTTCATTGTACTAATCGATGTCTAATATTATTTTATATTTTTGTCTGTGTATTAACTTTGTCTCCTCCAAATGTAAACTTTAGAGAACTTTCTTGTATTAATTTCTTTTAATCTACAATGCATATTTGCTAAAGAAATGTTTGAAAAACACTGTTTTGCTCATCTGAAAAGAGAATTAAGATAATTCAGAAAAGTTTAAAACATAGGCTTGGTGTGAAAATTTCCTTGAAGGTACTTAAGTTTAATCTTTTGATTTCTTCTAAAGCAATTGTCTTAGATACTGCTTTTGTTTCTATCTTAAAGACAACCAACATCAAACGTGATAGGAATCCAGCAGAAAACTTAAATATATTTACTTAATGGGCTATAAAGCTAAAGAACCTAGGTAGAAATAAAGTAAAATATATTCACTGCTTTGAAGAACTTACATTTAAACATTTTAGAACATAGTACTTGATAAACAGATTTGGCAGTGGTTTACTCATCATGTTATAAATTCTGCTTTACTTTTTATAATAGTAATTGTGACTTGAAGTTCCAGCAAAAAAATAGGAAAATAGTGTTTTTGAGATACTTTTAAGTTTTTTTTTGAAATTAATAAACAATTTTGAGCAGTTTTAGGTGTGCCGAAAATTTGAAAAGAAAATGCCTCCTCCTATCCAATTTTACTTACTAACAGTTTTCATTAGTGCATTTCTTTCAATTAGTGAATCAACATGGAAAGATTAATATTGAACAAAGTTATTTATTTATTTATTTAGATTTAGATTTTTGCCATAGGCTGATGTGCTCACCAGAAAGAGACAGAGAGAGGGAATGTGAGAAATCACTCCCCAGGGATTCTCCTTCTGGATTTTGGGCACATATAAATATGTGCCTGGTATGATTTTCAAGACATTGGGTCTGGAACTCAAACTGTGGTCAACCATGTGGAGTCCAGCACTGTAATCACCACACCACCTGCTGGCCCCAAATAGGGTTAATTTTTTGTGTTGTCTATTCTATTGTTTTTGACAAATATATTCTGCTATGTGTCCACCAATATAATATCATATAAAATAACTTTATTGCCATAAAATTATATCATGTTCCATGAATTTACCCCACTCTTCCCTCATTAAACATGTAACAACCACTGAAAGTTTTTAAGTCTCCAGTATTTTGCTGTATTCAGAGTCCTTACGTTAGCATCACACATTGCGCAACCTTTTCAGATGGAGTCTTTTGCTTTGCTTATGTAAGGTTCCTTTATGCCATTTTGAATTATACTAGTGCATTTTGTATCACCGAATAATATTCCATTGCAAAGATGAACCATACACTGTTTATCTATGCATTTATTGTTAAATAAATATAAAGCTTGGCTACTTCTGAGTTTCTGGCAATTATGCTGAACTCTGATACAAACATTTATGTAAATATGTTTGCATAAATGTAAGTTTTCTGTTTGTTTTGTTAAATACCAAGGTCTGTTATTACTGAAGTGTATGGTAAGAAAGAATATAGAGCATTTTGTAAGAAACTGCCAAACCATCTTCCAAAATGACTGTGCCATTTTCTATTTCTGCCAGCAATTAATGATGTTTTCTATTATTCCATGCCATGGCTAGTATTTGATCTTATCAAGTGTTCTGAATTTAATCATCCTAATAGGTGTGTAAAGTTATCTCAGTGAAGTTACCTGTCTTCATCTGTAGTTCCCTGAAACCTTCAATCCACTTTTAAAACAACGGATTCTACTTCTTTGGCTGTTTTTGTAGGTAGAATTGGTAATAAGGGAGTCTATCATATCCAGAATTAAAAATCTGTCTATACCAGTATAAAATCATTCTCGCTACTTTTTCTAGCTCCTTCTAAGCTCTCCAATATTTCTGCAATACTGATTTTAATTCTTATTGTACTGAATGGATATAAAATAAGATTACCTTTTTGAAGTAGGTAGGTTAAGTCGTATTGACTTTAGGATCTTCCAAGAATTTCTGCTAATCTCCTAAAACATAGGTTGTTAATTATATTTGTTAATCTCATTGTCAAATTTGTACTAAATTACAGTAATATTTCTAATTTTCTTGATTAACAATTTAGAATAAGTAGTTTTCATTCTTAGATTACGATGAGCCTTCTTTAAAGGAAATACATGTCAGATTGGGTTAGACTTTTTAGCCTTAAAATTTAAACTTTGTAATCTATGTAATTGTTAGTGAGAAAAGTTAAAGTTGTAAAAAAATAGATTTTTTTCTTTATGGCAAAACTAAAAATATATTTTGGAAAAAGTATCTAAAGACATTAGCAATATATTATTTTCATGAATGGTTAGAGGAGGATAGTTTATTTTCAAAAATATTTCTGGGTGAATATCAAAGTGCGTCAGGCAATCTGGACTTTCCAGTGACATTAAGTTGGCATCTTCAAAAGAGTAGCTGTGCGGAACCAGCAGTTAGCATAATGGCTATGTCGTTGGATTTCCATGTAGTCAACCGCAGTTCGCGTCTCGGACCCGGTGGCTTAAAACTCACGCCAGGCGCGTGTGCATGTGTGCCCAAGATCCCGAGAGGAGAATGGAGGAGAAGGGATTGCGGCGTGACCATCCCCCTTGGGGGATGATTTCTCGCTTTCTGTCTCTATGTCTCTCTCTGTCTGCCGAGTACACGTGCCCTATAGCAAAAACCTCTCAAAAAAAAAAAAAAAGAGTAGCTGTTCCTTTTCTAAATTATTGGATCTTCAGGTTGATAACTGTTGTTTTTGTTTCCCAAAAGTCAGGGTTAGCTTGTGAAAAGTTGTTAAACAACATGCTAAGTGTGAAATATCAACCCTTACTCTAAACTTACCCTGTTCAGAGAATTAAATGAAAACTTCATTGGGTTTTATAGTGGCTTTCTGATTTTGGTAGTCCATTGAAGGGAGTTTGAAAGTTGTATACTGTTAAGGATCATCTACTCAAGTTCTGCTTGAAATATCATGATTATTTATGAAAAATATCTTTAATAAAGCTAGATACAGTTTGGTCTGGGGAGAAATAAATAATAACTACTACATAATTAGTAGAAAACTGTACAAATATACTCATGTTTATCTTGATGATGCTGGATCTGTTTTCTAACAAATATACATCTTTCCAATTATGACATTGATTTCTAGTATCATCATAATACACTTCTCATGAAATAATCTAGGAAATAATATTGTACAAGGAATTAGAAGAAAAAAATTATAAAGAGGAACTTGTATTTACTCACTGAGAAGATTCACACGCACACAAACACACACACACACAAGAAGTTATAAACATATATGCACAATTTTATGTACAATTATAATAGCATTTTTGAAAAAGAAAAAATGAGAAAATATACTTCATAATTAGTGACAAGACTTTTATGAATTTAAAATCACTTATTTTTAAGTATGTGAGATGTGAAGGGCAATAGGATTTTGAAGAAAATGGTATGGAAATTTAAAAAGGATTACCTTTGATTTTTTGACCTTGAAAGAAATGTGTTCCAAATGCAACTGAAAACCAATAGATTGATATTTAAGCTGAAAGTATTAGGTTTGAACTGAAGTTAAAAGATCACTTATGAAACTAACACTCTGTGGAAAATACACATTTTTTTTTAAAGTAACCTGTAAGTTAGAGGATTTTAATGCACTTTTTAGCTCTGCTACATGGAAACATTTGAAATGTTGCTGGTGTTATACATCAAACATATCCCATAGCTGTTTTCATGAAGATATGTAGGCACTTGCACACTCACTATCTCTAAGAGGTGTTTGGGGTATTTTTAGGGGACGTGTTATTAGAATTTTAGTGTGGTTTCTTTTCAGCAAATGTCTGATCCAAATGCGTTTCCTGTAGAGGCTATGGAGGATGAAGCACAAAAGCAAGTATAAAACCTTGATGAAAAAACAAAGATTTAGCCAGAGTATTCAGTGAGGACTGAACTTATCTGCCTCTGTTGTATTTCTGTCCCTTCAGGTGAAGAAAAGGCACACATGGAATTGGTGCTGGCGAGTATTTGAAAATGACAGGTACCTGCTGAGAAGAGCCTGAAGACACCTTTACATTTCTCCACCTCCAACTGCTATAGCTCCTGAAATGTGGCTTATAAAGGGCAAAGAAACTTAGACTGTTTTATGAGCAGTGGGATGAATTTTAATAGCATCATTAGGCCATGGTGTGTGACTTATTGTCACTCTAAAATGTGCATTATAAAAAAAATCAAAAGCTAATAAAAGCGTTAGTCAGATGATAACTTCATCGATGGAAGGTCAGATGTAAGAGTATCGCAAATTGACTGGCTAATTGTTCTCATTAAGCGTACAGGTTATCTTAAATTTGTATTATTAATATGACCTTCAGGGAAAATGTACTGAGCATCTGAACAGCAACCCATTCTTCTTCATTTTTTTTTATTGTTGTTGTTTCAGTTCTTTACATGATTTTATGAAGAAATCAGGAAGAAAATGAGTTGCACACTTTATTCCAATATTCTATGTGATAAAATAAATACTAGGATTATATATTAATTGTGACAATGTAATGTTTACCTAAGGATTTACATAAAACAATAGCAAGAATAGGATTGTGGAAGTAAAAATGAGCAGAAAAATATTGTCCATATCAGTGAAAACTAACACCAAGGAGTTATTATTTCTTTTTCTGTTTTATAAAAAATTATTTATGGAAAGTGTGGATTCCCAAGAGAGAGAAAAGCACCCCCCCACCACCACCACCCCAGGGTCAAGTTACAATTCCTTTTTCTACATTTCTCCATTTCATCAGGATTTTGGGAGTCTACACACATGTGCCAGCCATGATTTTGAAGCTGCTAGGGCCAGGTCTTGAACCATGGTGGGTCATGTGGGATCTGGCTCCCTTGGTACCTGTCCTGAAGACTGATATTTGTTATTGTAAGAAAAGTATCATATGAACAAGGCTGCAAAAATTACTGTATATGTTTAATAGAGCCAAAGTCCTGGCTTTGATGTAGAGTGCTAATGAGATGTGAATCTCCTAGAACTGTGACTCAACAAAGTTGTTTGGAATATGTGACAGGGCGGCCAGATGTAAAACATGTCCATTTGAATGACAGACATTGGATCTAAGTTACATCATTCATTCAGAAGTAGAAGGTGCTCTCTTTTTCACAGTGGTGTGTTGATGGCAGGACCCAGTTCTGACACTAAAATATTCCTGTGGAGTTAGTTCATCTCCTATTTCACAGCCCAGAGGAGAATTATTAGTTGCTTTGGTGGACAATGCCTGTCACTGTTATCAGAGGAAAAGTGAGAAATGAATTAGGAGGTTGTGTGTTTTACTTCAGGGCTTCTACTAAGAGTTTTTTTATAATGTAGACTTAGTCAACTTAAATCTCTGATTCTATTTCTACAATTGAAAAATAAAGTGTTAAAAAAATCTGAAATCCATTGTATAATTATAATGTTCAACAGTATTGAATTTTATCAAATTACTTAACATAATTTTAACACAGCATTGTGAGTTAACTCATGTTAGTTTTATTTTAAGTGGGAATGAAAACTTAGGTTAAGAATAGTTAAATAATTTGTCTGAATACTTGAAGTCTAATTCCTAAGATGAGTCTTTATTAGAAGGAATAATCTAGATGAATTACAGAATCATTTCTAATTCAGAATTCCAAAATGTTAGTATTTTTAACTATGCTCAATTTTAAAACTGAAAATTTAAAATTAGAAAAACTAGAATTTCAACTAAAAAATTGCAATAAAGCAATAAAAATAAAGATTATCTTTTGGGCTGGCAGGTGGCATGGTGGTTAAGTGTGCTGGACTCTCACATGACTGACCATGGTTTGAGTGCTGGGCTTGGAGACTTGCCTTCTCACTTTCTCCCTCTCACACTTGCTCTGTGCCTCTCTGGTAAAATTAAAACAAGTAAATAAAGTTAAATAATTCTTTTTTTTTTTTTTAGAGGTTTTTGCTATAGGGCGTGTGTGCTCGCCAGACAGAGAGAGAGAGACAGAGAGATAGAAAGTGAGAAATCACCCCCCAGGGGGGATGGTCACGCCAAAATCCCTTTTCCTCCATTCTCCTCTCGGGATCTTGGGCGGGCACGCACATGCACCTGGCGTGAGTTTAAGCCACCGGGTCCAGGATGCGAACCGCGGTCAACTACGTGGGAGTCCAGCGACATAGCCATTACGTTAATTGCTGGTCCCAAGTTAAATAATTCTTGAAAAAAAAAAGATAAAAGGATTATCCTGAAAGGAGTAACAACAAAACAGCTCACTTCTCTACAGAAAGCATTAATATCTATACGAAATAAAATTAAACCTTTAAGTGTGGAAGGAAAATTATTGTCACACTACATTCTATATAAAATTTCATTTGAGAATGCCACACCTCTTTGTGCGATTAATGCTTTGACTTCCTGTGGGAAAAAAAAAATTAGAAACAAAAGGAAAAATGAATAAATAAACATGAAACATAAAAAAATTCCTTTGAGAAAATAAAAAGACATGTTTTTGATAAAAATTTGGCAAAACAAAGAAAAGTGGAAACCACATTGCAAGTATATATTTTAACACATTTTTTATTAACTGAAAATTTAAGCAAACTGAAAAAATATTAGTAATGTCTTTGAAAATTTAAACAATGTGATTTTAAACTGTACGATACACACACACAAATGTGCATGTATGTATGTACCTACATAATATATATGCATGCACAATATGTGTATATACACACAAGCAAATTTATACCTGAAATTTTAGAAAACATTCTACTCAGGACACTAGCATCACTTTTAAGCAATACCAAATACTATACCATAAAATTGTCATGGAGATCTCAGGCAATTTATATCATTTAAATTATTCTGATCAATGTTAAATAAGATAAAAGTGAATCAATTTTTAAATCACTGGACATACACTACTTGAGAACTTGGACAAAAATGATACCATTATTACAATAGGCTTAAACATAAACCTCAGCTCCAAATATTTTTCTTCAGTGCCATCTTGTGTGTGTGTGTGTGTGTGTGTGTGTGTTAAAACACTTCATAATGAGATCAACTTTCTAAATAAATCTTAAGTGTACAACACGATTGCTATATTTTGTGTAACTATAACTTCAAGCCAATTGAACAGCTTCATATTCCATTTTCTGCTTCTATGAATTTTACTAGTTTGCACACCTCATATAATGGGAATCATGTAGTACATCTTCGATTGACAGTGAACATAACAAAATGTCTTCTAGATGTTTTTCTAGATGGTAGAAATTTCTTCTTCTCTAAAACTGAATAACATTATAGAGTGTATATATATCTACATTTTCATTATTCATTCTTTCATTGATGAAAATTTAGGAAGTTCCCGAATCTAGGCTCTTTGGAATAATGCTGTAATGAACACAAGAGCGCAGGTATCCCTAAGGCAGCCCAAGAAACAGGAGAAAATATTTGTGAACCATATATCAGATAAAGGGTTAATTTTTAAATATGTAAGAAACTTCTATAACTCATTGGCAAAAAAAAAAGGATTAAAAATGTACAAAAGGCCAAGGGAGACATACAAGGGTATATAAATATATGTAATCTTTATAAAGATGTATTTAAAAATTGGTCGACATTACTAATCATCAGGGAAATATAAATTATAACTACAGTGCAACATTCCCTATCGTGTAGGAAAAGAAAAAAAAAAAAGCATGTCTTAGGAGAACCCTTACACCAAAAAATACAGAAAATAAGCTATTGTTATAGAGGATATGGAGATATTGGATCCTGTGTACATTGTCAGTTTGAATGCAGAATGTACTACATAGTGGATGCAATCTCACCCACTATGGAGAAAAGAATAAAAGTTATTGAAAAACTTTACAAATAAAACTACAACAAGGCTGGCTCCATGACCATGTGGATACAGTGCCTGGGTTTTATATGGCCAACAGCATGTTTCAAATTCTGAACCAGTGACAAAAAAATAAGCTAGGTGTCCAAAATTTCAAAAGAAAGTATGGAGGACAGGGGATTACAACATGTTCATTCCCCTTGGGGAGTGCTTGCTTGCTTTCTCTCTCTCACTAGCAAGCACACATGCATTCTGGTAAATTAAAAAAAAAAATAGAACTACCACATGAACCAGCAATTCTTAGGAATATTTCCTAAAGAAATGAAATTTATTCACTATCTTCTAAGTTTTAATGACTTCCCAACAAGGGACAGCAGGTGGTTAAGGTGCTGGACTCCCATAGGACCAACTGCATTGAGTCCTGGCCCTGGTGGCTTGCTTTTTTACTTTCCCTTTCTCTCTCTTTCTCTGATAAGTGTCTGTGCCCTATAGCAAATTTTAAAATAATAAAATAAAAAGAAGCTTAAATACATCTTTAAAATAATAATAATTTCCCAACAACTGAATTAGGAGGGAAAATAATGGAATAAGGTAAAAGCATGCTAAGACACCAAGAAAATACTCTATACATTAGCAAGAAATATGATCATGTATTTAGAAAATTAATGTCTATAGAAACAAAAGATTACAATCAATAAGTGACTTTGGCAATACTGCTAGTTATAGAGAATAAATTATTTACATGTACTAATAACAAACATGAAATTTAAATTTTAATGCATTGTTCTTTTCTACAATAACAATAAACTAGAAAACAAATATGTAATAAAATGTGTGTAAGAAAAGTACACAGAAATATTTTAGGTATTTGTAAGAAATGGGACACCTAAATAATGGAGTTGTATACCACTTTCTTGATTGAAGACTCAGTGTTATAAATACATCAATTCTACTAAATAAAAAGCTATTTCCCCATGATTATAACAAAAAATTGCAGCATGTTATTTCTGAAAGCAAACAAGCTGAATCACAAATTTGTGTGACAATGCAATGAGCCAAGAATAACCAATGTAATCTTGAAGAAAAATAATTTGATAGTTCTTCATCTACAGAAATATTTTATAAAATATAAAACCCTCAAATTTAATGGATGCCATATTTACACAATAATATTTACTTCAAAGTCATGGTAAATATTAGCTTTATAACAGCAGCTGCTGAGAACATTGAATATCTACATGGAAATATAAATTTTGGTTCTTGCCTCACATACAAAAACTCAGTGTGAAATTCAGATCTAAATGTAAAACACCTAACAGAAGTGTTGCTAGATAATAATATGCAAAAATACTTCGTGAAAGTATGAAATGGGGGTGGGAGGGCAGCAGGTGACATAGTGGTTAAGGCGCTGGAGACTTCCACATGGATAAACATGGTTCTAGTCCCAGACCTGTCGGCTTGCTTTCTCCCTTTCTCTCTCTCCCTCTCTCTCTCCCCTCTCTCTGTTTCTCTCTTGTCAAATTAAAATAAATGAATAAATAAATAAAATAAAATCATTCTTAAAAAGAAAGTATGAAGTGAGAGTGTATTTATTAATATGAACACATTGATAAAATATATTAGGCAATTGAAAATGAATGCCATCTCTATAAAATTACTAGAGACATTCTTGACAGATATAGAAAAGATAATCTTAGAATTTGTCTGGAACCATAACAGACCCCATTTTGCAAAAGCCTTCCTGTGCAAGAAGACTGAAGTAGGCATCATCTCACTTCCAGACCCTAAAATATATTAACAAGCTGTGATAAATAAAACAGCATGGTATTGGCACAAAAATAGACATGAGGACCAATAGAACAGAGTAGAGACTCCAGAAATAAACCTCAAAACATACAGCCAACTGATCTTTGACAAAAGGTACCAGTAGATCCAGTGGGAAAAGGAAAATCTGTTTAGCAAATGGTGTTGGAAAAACTGGATATTCACCTGCAGAAAGATGAATCTGAACCCCTATCTGTCACTATTAACAACAATCAACTCAAAGTAGATCAAAGATCTAAACCTAAGACCGAAAACTATAAAACTACTAGTGGAAAACACTGGGAAAACTCTAAGAGACATTGGGGTAGGCAAAGACTTCTTAAGCAAGACCTCCAAAGTATAGGCAATAATCCCCCAAATAGACAAGTGGGATTACATCAGATTAAGGAGTTTCTGCCCAGCAAGGGACACTGTAATTTGTGTGAATCAGCAACCATCAGAATGGTAAAGAATTTTCATTAACTCTGCCTCAGATAAAGGACTGATAACCAGAATACACTGAGAACTCAATCAGCTCACCCAGAATAAAATGAGTAACCCAATTAAAAGATGGGAAAATGAGCTGAATAAACAGCTCTCTTAAGGAAGACACAGGAATAACCAAAAATCATATGAAAAAATGTTCAACATCCCTCATTGTAAGGGAGATGCAGATTAAAACCACAATAAGAAACCACCTAACCCCAGTCAGACTGGCAAAGATTAAAAAAAAATAATAATAATAATGATAAGTACTGAGGGGATGTGGTGAAAGTGGAACACTCCTACACTGTTAGAGGGAAGGTAAATTGGTTCAGCCAATGGGGAGAATGATATGGAGGTTCCTCAAAGATCTTCAAATAGAACTACCACATAATCCAGCAATTGCACTCCTGCATATCTACCCAAAGGACAGGAGAGCACTCAGTTGGAAAAGCACTGACAACAATTTTCATTGCAGCACTATTCATGATTACTAAGACATGGAACCAGCCCAAATGTCCACAGACAGATGAATGGATTGAAAAATTGTGGCACATATACTCCATGGAATACTATTCAGTCATAAAAATCAACAAGGCCCTGGAATTTGATGGAAAGTGGATGAATTTGGAAGAGTTGTTGCTGAATGAAGCAAGTCAGGCTATGAAAGAGATAAATTATATGTCTCCACTTAACATGTACTGACTGTCTGCACTCTATGGTAGAGATTGAAAGACTGGAGAACATAAATATATTAAAAATTGTGGGGACCAGCGGTTAGTGTAATGGCTATGTCGCTGGACTCCCACGTAGTCGACCGCGGTTCAAGTCCCGGACCCAGTGGCTTAAAACTCATGCTGGGCACGTGTACATGCATGCCCAAGATCCCGAGGGGAGAATGAAGGAGAAGGGATTGTGGCGTGGCCATCCACCCGGGAGGTGATTTCTTGCTTTCTCTCTCTCTGTCTCTTTCTGTCTGTCTGGCAAGCGCCCATGCCCTACAGCAAAAACCTCTTAAAAAAAAGTTTAAAAAAAATTGTAATGGACACTAGAGACAAAGTGAAAAGAGTGTGGGAGGGAAAGAACATAGGCAATTTGGGGGGAAAATGGAGAAATAACACACTTTTGGGACACAGATAAGATTTATCATCTGTTGACAAGGATGTATGTAGTGGTCTCAACTGGGCTAGACTGAGGTGTAGACCATGCTGGGTAAAGTCTCTTCACAATCTAAATGATGTATAGTGATTTACTGTATGAATAATAATAATTAATAAATAAATAATAAATAAAATTTTAAAAATGAAGTCATTGACTTTGAAAGGCAATTATTAAGAATGGCAAATTGCAAACCAGAAAGTGAAAGAAGGTATTTGCAACACATATGCTGTCTATAATATATTTAAATATTGTTCAAATCAACAAGAATATATTTTGTCTATGATATATTTAAATATTGTTCAAATCAACAAGAAAACAAAACTATTGTTCTAATAAATTGATGAAGAGTCAGCTAGTGGAATAGTGGTAAGGAACAGCTGAAACCCACAGGACCAACTGTCCAAGTCTTGGACTCTACCACATGAAAAACACTGTGCGTGCCCAAAATCCAGACAGAATAAAGGGAAGAGAAGGGATTGCAGTGTGAGCATCCTTCATGAGGTATAGGGATGGTTTCTCATTCTCCTTCTCTCTCCCTCCTTCTCTCTTTGGTAAGTGCATACACTCTCTAGCACATTTTTTTTCTTAAAAATGGGTAAAAGTTTTGAATATGCAATTTATATAAAAGAGAATACAAATGACATAAAAATATATTTGAAAAGAAATCCTGAATTGATTAGAGAATTTCAAATTTAAACCAAATTAAAATAACATGCATTACAATAAAAATGGCTAGAGTTGATTGTCCATCTGAAGATGAGAGTAGAAGGTGGAGCTGCTGAAACTCTCGCACAAATGCCATTGCCTATTAAATTAGAATTTACTATAATCTGTTACCTCATAATTCTATATGTGCCAAGGGACAACTGCAGGGATATTTGTGGCAGTGTTATTTGCAATACATATAAAATTGCACACACAGCAATTCACTCAAGATGGAATGTAAATCTAAGTATAATAACACAGCCATAAAACAATTACAAGCCATAAAGGGCAGAAGATTTTTCAGGATGAAGTTGAAATAACCATCAGAAGTAGAACGCATTGATAAATAACATATTCATACTATGGGATATCATAGTTCAATTAAATGTAATATACTATAGCTACATGAAATCATGTGACTTAATCTTATAAGCAATATCGGGCACAAATCAAATAGCAAGAAAATCTTACTCTACAGTTCTTACAGTGCGAATTCAGGCAGTTCTGAGTTAGTGTTAGAAGGCACTGTAGTAATTACTTTGGGGAAATGGTGAGTGCATAGTGATAGAAGGTGAAAGAAGACATCTGGGCCCCCAGAAGTGTACTATTTCTTTCTTGAGTGGTGGTTAAATACATGTTTTCTATTTGATAATTCAATAGTGAATATAGATTATCCATATTTGTACATAGATCAGAATTGGCTGTTTAAAAAATTAAAGTCAATGTGAAGCTATGAAAATGAGAGCTAAATAAAAAATGGCAGTTATCTAGTAAGTTTAGGAAATGCAGCTCATCAAATAACATTATTTAGTCCCCAGATTCTACATAAATTGCTTATCTCTACACCACCTGATTTGTCTAGAGTAATTTTGGCAAATGCCAATTGCTCAAGGATCCCCTCAGGCAATGATCTATTCAAGCCTTAATTAAAAGAAGACTTCTTATTTACTTCATAAATCTAGGTTATTTCGATTGTGAATACCTCAAATTTAGGTCAAAAAATGTATCTTCTCCTTAAGTATGCAGTTTTTCTATAATTGCTCTATTTGAAGGGGAGGGCTTATAATTTATTTATTTTACTATATCTTGAAGCCAGCTTAAGTATAGGTATCTATAATTACATGTCACAGAAACATTGCTTTAAAAAAAAAAGTATACCATCTTTCTATAAAGCTAAGAAAATTTTCTCTGCCCTGAATTCTTATACTTAGTTATACTACATTCTCACACAAAAATATTCATAGTTTTGTCAGTCATTATTTTCTAACTTTACTGATTTAATCACTTCTCCGATTTCCTTATCAAAATATTTTACTTCTTCTTCATTACCCTTCCCTATCATTCACCCATAACTTGATCTTTCCCATTACCCTCCCACTGACTGCTTAAATCTACCAGAATTTGAGCCCAGCCTACACATGCAACAGAAATAATCAATGTATTAAAAACAATGAACAATTTTTAGTTATTAAGATTTTTTACATTTCTAAAACTTTTTACACAGTGAACATTTCTTGCCTTTCTGAAACAGTTCTTTTAGCTTTTTTATAGTAAATTCTCACATTTTTTTTCTCCTGTTTTTGCTGAATGCTCTTTTCTGGTACATATTTCCTCTTCTCTTTCTTTGTTTGTGTTTCTTATAAATCCCCCTTTGTTCTTCTACGATTGCCAAGTCACCATTAGCAATTTTTTTTTTTTTCAATTTCATGAATCTAGTGTAACTATGTGCCAATGGCATCCAGAGTGCTGGTAGTTCATATGTGAGGTGATCTCAGGAAATAGTGGCAGGTGAGTGTGGAGGTGAGGTGAGGATAGGCAAAATACCAAAAAGGTGTGCACTATCAGAGAGAGAACACTATGAGTATCTGAAAATAAATCCTGCTGACTGGCTGTTAGTGTCAGGACTATGTCACTCAGTTGTTCCACCTCTGCAGCAAGACAGTTGGAATATAAATCCATTGACTCATAGGACGCAGCTCCTAAGATGAATTCTCCAGTTCTTTCAGCCTATGCACATGTAGGCAGGAATAGCTATCAGGGGAATATTTGGGCAAAGGCACAGAAGTTCTGGTAGCTGAAGGTCAAGTAGACATATATGGAAATGGGAAGGGTGTAGGGAGTGTGGGTGAGTCTGACTCAGGTTCTGCTACCGTCCGTCATTGTGCCATTGAGATGTAATCACATATACCACATAACTGTACACTGTTCTATGTGCTGTTCTCCAAGGTGATGGGCATTCACAACTCTAAAACAAAATAAACACAAAAGCATATTTGGAGAGGAGAGGCCACACTACTTGTTCACTGGTGCATTTAATCTTAAATCTGTAATCTGTATCCATCATCATCTTTCTCTACCTCCCATTGGCAGATTCTGTATTCTCAGCAACAGTTCTGCTGGTGTAAATCACTTGCTCAGTGGGCAATCTAGAGCTTTACCCCTGACAGCTCTAAGCCCCAGATTATAATATTCTGTCAGTCTGTCATTGCCAAAAGTACGCAAACATACACTCGTGGAATCCACTATATCTAAGAAATACTACTTATATTGTGTAGCAGAAACACTTGTTCTTTTGAAATTATGAAGGACATTTCTCAGAGCCAGTAGGTGGCATGAAAATTAAGGCACTGGACATCACATGGCCAATTGCACAGTTAGAGTCCCAGACCCCACGGTATGAAAAACATGCCAGGCACGATGCATACATGGCCAAAAATATCAAGAAGAGACTGTAAAGAATGGATTGCGGTGTGGCCTTCCATCCTGGGGGCTGATTTCTCACTCTTTCTCTCTGTGTCTTTCTCTAGCTAGCGCACATGCTCTATAGCCAAAAATCAAACAAATGAGGACATTTCTCTTCACTGGAAATTAGCTCCTTTCTTAACCTGTGAGTCTCCTATTACAAAAGCCCACAATGGGGCCAGCGGGTGGCATGGTGCTTAAAGGCACTGGATTCCCACATGGCCGACCATGGTTCGAGTCCTGGACCTGGCGACTTGCTTTCTCTCTCTCTCCCTCATTCCCTCTCTGGTCAAATTGAAATAAACAAATTAATAAATAAAGTTAAAAATAAAATAATTCTTTTTTAAAAAAGCCTATAATGAACATTAGCAAGAATTGTTTTAATTTTAGCAAAAGATATACCACATTCCACAGTAAAAATGTTCTTTCCCATTCCTAGAAACCAGAATGTCTAGACCACAAGAACTAAAGTTACAGGGATAGTAGACACGAATCCTGCAACTGAGTAGTGACTGTGAGTGATGGTGAGAGGATATCCCCTTAATTTAGTTCATGCTACAGAACATGTGCATGGGCACAAGAGAGAGTGTAAAAGAGAAAATTACCCCCCCCAAAAGAGTCTGATCACACCACAATCTGTTTTCCTCTAATTCTCCACAAAAGCATCATGGGCATGCTCATGAGTCTAAGGTTATTTATCTAGTCCCCAGAAAGCCTGGTCTTGAACACTGATCAGCCATACAGAATCTGTCTTGTCCTGGGTAGCATCTAACCATCGCATATGGGTCCAGCCCTGCCCCCAATTTTAACCCTTGTTTACAATTATCAGTTAAGTCAAGTAGAAATTCTGTTGATTTATTCCAGTTCAGATCTAGTAGCTCTTGTATAAAACTTATGGCTGAAACTCCAATACACCTCCAGGCAAAGACAAAGCTGCTGGTCCATGAACTATACTTTGAGTAGTAAGGCCATGGATAATCTCTAGTTCTTACTATGCTGCTCATTTATGGCAGCACGGTCCTTCCTGTTTTTTCAACAAGTGGTCTAAATATTACCAGAATACCATCCTTAGGGTTTGCTTTCTGGGACCACTATAGAGTTATTTTATAATTTTCCTGACTTTCCATTCCTTATCAGTCAACAAGACTATGGATGCGTGTCTTTTAAATTCATTTTTTTCTTTTTTTTAAATTTTTTTTAGAGATTTTTGCTATAGGGCACGTATGCTCACCAGACAGTCATAGAGAGACAGAAAGCAAGAAATCACTCCCCAGGGGGGGATGGCCATGCCGCAAGTCCTTCTCCTCCATTCTCCTCTCGGGATCTTGGGCACTCACGCACATGCGCCCGGCATGAATTTTAAGCCACCAGATCCGGGACTTGAATTGCAGTTGACTACATGAAAGTCCAGCGACATAGCCATTACGCTAACTGCTGGTCCCCAATTTTTGTTTTTGATATTGATATTTTGTTTTTATCCCTAGCTAGAAGCAGCATGTGCTCTCCAGGTGGCCCTGGACATTATTTCATTTCTAGCATTTGCCACAGCCATTAAACTTGCATCTTGCCCAAGAATTGTCATTGTATAATTTATTTTCTATAATGCATATAAACAAATCTTTTAAAATTAATGTTCACATCATATTAATTCCTGATTAATATATCTTTGTAAGTACTAACTAGCCCTCTGAAAAATGTGCAAATTATTCTTCATCATGGAGAAAACATGCATACCTATCTAATTTTTCAATCCTTTTATATTTCTCTACTTCCAAAACTTCAATTGCCAATCATGACTACGATTTAACTATCGATTACAAGAAACAGGTGTACTTGTGCCTGATAATACAGAATAAGAAAACAAATAAAAACTGTTCCAGATTTTATGTCTTATTCTTTTAGCAGGTCAAACAGTGACACAGTAGTAAAATATGACACTGTGAGGCTGACCCACCTGAAACGGTTTCAAGTTGATATCCAGAGACCTCCTTGACTATGGTGGGCTTGTGTGTGCCTGTGATCTGGGACTGACTGGAACTGGGAGTAAACTGTGTCATAATAAACTTGGAGGGTACAGTCTCTGTCTCTCTCACTTATAGAAGAAATAAGTAAATAAACTTTAAAAATAATGTAAAATTAATAAGAATATTTAAAATTTATATTGAATTCACATTTCCAGTTGATATACAAATAATATATTAATATTTATACTTTAAAGGAAAAAAAAGTTAATAGTCAATAAATTTAAATGATTAGCCTAATATTACAGACTAGAAGATAAGTTTAGAGAATTTAATGCCCAGCCTCTGTGCATTGTAGGTAGTATACTGAGAAGTGGAACTAGAAGCTGTATGCCACCTGTGGTTTAAATCCACAGTCCAGTTGGCCTGAAAACACACTGCGCACATATGTGACCAGGATCATGGCAGGCTGGAGAACTGGAAGAAGAGGGTTATAACTGTCAAAGGTGCCTGTCAAAGGTGCTTCTCTCTTTCTGTCTGTCTTTCTCTAGTGTATACATAAACACTCTTACCATTATTTTTTTTTTTAAGTAACTTAATCATTTACCAAAGTCATCAGCCAGTGAGTGATGGATTATTATTTTTAAATAATTTTATCTGATTCAATAACCATTCACAGGAGAATGGACATGCTGCAATCCCTTCTCCTTCATTATCCTCTCAGGATCTTGGGCACTCACGCACACAGACCCAGTATGAGTTTTAAACCACTGAATCTGGAACTTGAACCATAGTCAATTACATGGGAGTTCAGCAATGTAACTATTATGCCATCTGCTGGTCCCAACCATTCATTTTCTTTTAAAACTTCATACTTTCTTCAGATTCAAATAATTCATTTCAGAGAGTTTCATTGCCTTCCATATGGACATAACAGTGGATAACATCTGAGCCGATTACAAAGATCAGATGCTTAAACTTCTAATCTAGTATTCCTTTTCCTGTACATTACAGCCTCAAATCTTTTGCCATGACTGACTTCATGACACCTTCAAACTATTTAGTATACACATATGTATCTGATGATTTTAAAATTATTTATTATATTAGTCTTGATTTTACTTTCTTAGATTCTCATATTTTCCTTACCATGAGTTTAATGCCATTGTACTTTTCTTAATACATGTATTAAAGAAATGAATTTTGAAAATATTTTCTCTGAATGCAAACCATCCAACCAAGCCATGAGGGTAAATTCATGTACTACTTATGCAAAACTATATGTCTAAGTGAGATGACCTCCCTATATAGAGCCCCGTTTGTTATCAGTGCTTCATATTGGTTTTCCTTTCATATTGCATATATATGTATGTATAAATATTATATATATTATACATGATATATATAATATTTTTTTACCTATATATATATATATATATATATATATATAGTAAAAAAGAATGTGGAAATGATCCAAAGGGAAAGTGGGTAATTTTAAGGAGATATTAACCTGACAGAATCTGAATTATACTCTAGGAAGCTTTGTCTATCTGACCTTGGAAACTAAATTGGAATGTGGTGATAGTGGAGGAAAGAGAAAAGCATGGTGTGAGAGTCCACTGAGCTGAACTCAGAAACACACAGAACATCATTCATCTGTGGAAGTCTAATTGAACCACATGATTTAGGGGCTACATTCTGTAACAATCACAAACTTGTTTCTAAACCCTCTCTCGGTTTCTAATGTGACTATAACTCATATTTAACTGCTTGTCCTCTCTGAAATGTGCTGGAATCAACATTATGCCATAGAATGCATTTTATTTTTAAGTTAGGAAAAGTAAAAGTAAGCACAGCCTCTGTTCGCGTTTGGGAAATGATATAGGTGAGTGGAGGCAGCTTATCTGACAAGGACTTCCTGACACATACAGGTAATTTCCTGAAACAATGTCCTTTAAAAATCTTCTCAGTTGTTACTTTTTATTAAAGCGATAGTAAAAACTAAATACAAGCAACTTCCACCTAACATCAGCTATCCATTCTACTTGAAAACAATAACTTAGCACCTATATCCTTATTATTGTTGATATTATTATTTAGATTTTTGCCATGGGGCCTGTGCTCACGGGAGAGAGACAGAGAGGGAAAGTGAGAAATCATCCCCTGAACAGGATGATCACATTGCAATCCCTTCTCCTCCATTCTTCTCTCAGAATTTAGGGCATACATGCACACAGATGTGAACAGCATGATTTTCAAGCCATTGAGGCCTGGACTCAAACCATGCACTCGGCTATGTGGGGTCAGTGCCTTAACAATCACAAAAGCATTTTCCTATCTGGGTAAATGCTGAAAAGATGAAACCACATGTGTGCACGTGTGTGTGTGTGTGTGTGTGTGTGTGTGTACATATACATATTCTAGCCATTAGATATCAAATTAACATGTGCATACCTTTACAACACACTCACACACATATATACTTTATGCTGTATAAATAATTATAAAAAAGTTTTTGTTACATACCACATGGATATTTTGAAAAAATCATATTGTGTGCTATAAAGATGAAAAACAATTAATTGTGATAAGAAATAATACAATTAAAAAATAGGAAAGGAATAAAAATGTTCTTGGAGAAATAGAATGTCCTCTTGACTGGATATAATACAAAGTCACTTACATCCAGAGGCATTTCTATGGGCTGTTTAACCCCTAATAATGTAATTTGTGGTTGGCCTCATTCTTCCTATAATTCTGTCATAATATTTGGGAAGAGAAATAGAAAAAATAAAATAGTGTAGGCATCATCTATGTGAATGACTATGTCTACATGTGCCTGTGTACCTAGCAAAGAAAAAAAAAAAAAACAGGAAAAGACTTTATTGTTTCTGCAACTATTATTTGTTGAACAATACTGAGTACAAGAATAGAATTTTATAAGCAAAACCAAAAAAAGCAAATGCAAGAATGGATTACTTACAGCCTAAAAAAATCTATTTCCACCACACTCTTAACGTTTTCTCAGTCTAAATTTATATTTAAACTTGAATTCTTTATGTCTAGTTAAGGCATCTGGGGCACAAATGGCCATACATAGTAAGCAGGAGCATGCCATTATGGTAGCAGATTGTCACACCCTAATAGAGTGTTGTTTTTCCCATTATTCTCCATGTGGCTTCTATTTTGGGTACCTACTGCTTTCTATCTGTAGATTCAATCAAGATTATGTTATAAATATGGTGTGACAGAAGATCTATTTGATGATGATTTGGTTTAACTTCCTCTAACTTGAATATGTCTCGGTTATGACAAAGAAATTTGACTCATCACTAAGGCAGTAAAATTAAGGGATTTCTGGTACACTTGCCAGATAAACTATATTTGAGATTCCCAGTTTAATGGACAATGTAAAATTCTGTTTTCCAAATTGTTGGGTACTGAATGTCAGGGAACTGTTGTCTTGGTCACCAGAAGTTTTGGTGGTATTCTTTAAGATTTATAATATGTGGTCAATCCTAAATTGAGTGGAAAGTATAACACAGACAGCATGCCTACATATTAACATGATGAGCATCTGCAAATATTTACCCCAGAGATAATGTCTTTTCAAAATATGCTTAAGGGGCCAGCAGATGGCATAGAGGTTACATTGTTTGACTCCCATATGGTCAACCATGGTTCAAGTCCTGGACCTGGTGGCTTGAAACTCATGCCAGGCATATGCGTGTGCATGCCCAAGATCCCAGGAGGAGAATGAGGAAGAAGGGATTGCAACGTGGCCATTCCCTCTGGGGAGTGATTATTCACTTTTCCTCTCACCATCTCTGTCTTCTCTCTCTCTCTCCAGCAAGTGCATGCACCCTAAAGTATGATAGAATTTGCAGTGCTTTTAAGCACCACACTGCTTTTAAGCACTGTTGGGACCAAGAGATGGCATAATGGTTATGTCATTGGACTCCCACATAGTCAACCATGGTTCAAGTCCTGGGCTTCGTGACTTAAAATCCAAGCTGAGGCACGTGTGCATGCATGTCCAAAATCCCAAGAGGAGAATGGAGAAGAGATTGTTGCATGGCCATACCCCCTATTGGGGAGACTTCTCACTTTCCATCTCTCTGTCTATCTGGCAAGCACACACGACCTATGGCAAAAAACTCTCTCTAAAATAAATTTAAAAAGAATATTCACATAAATCATATTTTGAAAAATTTTAAAAAATGAGCATAGACTATTAATAATCACACTGAACTGGATATGAAATGAACCTGAGCCAAACATACCTGGAGATTGTGTCAGTAATGACTGTTTTTCATTATAATTACTATAATAGTGTGATGATGAGGTTTATAAATACGGTTTCCTTTTCAAGGATAACTCCATATTCATGAGATTCAGGACTTCTGAACAGATAGGCACACTGAATTCCTTCAGTGCCTCTAACACTTTCACATAATTTCAATAAACCTACATGGCATTAATTGTTCCTTATTTTAATTTCTCACCTAATATTAAATGATTAAGTGACAAATAGTTGTATTCTAAATTTATAGACTATAAATACATGTAATGCTCAATATATATTGCCATTATTAATACTTTATCAAATACATTTAATAATTTAGTAAACATAACATTTTGAGTGGCTTGGCAGCAATTTTCTGAATTTTAAATATAATTCTACACAAAAATCTTAGCTTCAAAAATTTTTACATCATTCCAACTAGGATGGCTATTACCATGTGTTTTATTTGCATAACCAGAATCTAAAAAATAAATGATATTTATCTATGACCAAGCCAAATAACCTGAGTAACAATTCCCCCTTCCCTGCCTAATAAGGGAAAAAAAAAGAAAAAAAGCTTTTTGGTATGTCAACTTAATTTGCCTTACTATCACTGAGAAGCCAGGAATACTTGTAGCTTACCTCAAATATTAATAAGAACATATTGTTTTGTATCTAATAAATGTTCAAGAGTATAAATAATTATATTTCATTTTGTTGTCCAAACTTTAGCAAGACGCAGTTGAAATGAATGATCATTTATAGAATATCTTTATTATAAAATTAATTAAAATTAGTTTATCTTGGTTTTTAAAATCTAGTTTAAAAAACTACTGGGTTTGACAGGAACATCATATCTGAAGATTAATCAGAAAACTATGGAACTAAGGTAAATCTCAAGTAAGCTAACAGAAGCTCTTAGAAAGATAGCCTGCTATCATAAATAGTTCTGTCTGGCAGAGAGGATTAGAGAAGATATATGAAAAAATTTATAACATAAATTAACTCGGACTTTTCCAGGGCAGCATTGTAGTCAGTAGAGATTGCAAAAGAGCAACCACACCAGAGGATTATTTTGAAAAAGACTTTGAAAGAAGAAAAAGAGACTGATCTTTGCTAGAAGATGATATATCACAGAATACTTGGTAGGCAGGGCTGAATTGAAAAAGTTTATGTGTGTCTAGTGTGCTGGGCATTTTCTTTTCACCAATTTGAGTAGTTGACATAGTCTTAAATACTTTGAGAAAATATTTAAAATATTTTGAGAAAATATTTAAAACCATCCTGTTTCTGTTGTTATAGAATCACAAACAAAATTATACAGAATTATAAGAACTATTTTGAACATTATCTTTAAAATTTAGTATTTTGAAATTTTGAAAATAGTTTATTAACTGTCAAGAACTATGGAGTATGATTTAAAGGTTTTTGATATGTAAAGTAATAAATGTTGGTGGAAAATGTAAAAATAAATAAAAAATAAAAAAAAAAAGGTATAAAGTTAGATCTATACAAGATGAAGGAGTTCTAGGGACCAGCAGTTAGCTTAATGACTATGTCGCTGGACTCCCACGTAGTCGACCGCGGTTCGCGTCCCGGACCCGGTAGCTTAAAACTCATGCTGGCTGCCTGTGCGTGCGTGTCC
>NW_006159463.1:604223-617982 GCF_000334495.1 Tupaia belangeri chinensis
AAACCTCTCCAAAAAAAAAAAAAAAAAGAAATTCTAGAGAGCTCTTATACAGCATAGTACTGTTAGTTATCAATATGGTATTTAATACACTTAAAAATTGTTAAGACTATAGATCTCATGTTACTTGTTCTTATAGGAAGCAAATCATCAATGAAAGTTTAAAAATAAATAAAATAAAATACTGGGTTTATTTTCGATTATATTTAATATCATGATTAAATCATTGAGGGTTTTTAATCAGCCCTCTATGCAATTAATTAAACTTAAAGAATGCATTGTATGGTGGCATAAATTATCTTAATTAGCCACCAATAAATCAATTTATCAGGTTTATAAGAATATTCTATTTCTTCTTAAAAATAATGTCCAAGTTATTGGAGATTTTAAAATTTATGTACTATTCTCTAATATGAATACACACTTTTCCCTATTTTGACTGATTTACCTAAAATAATTTACTAATATTTTTTTCAATCCTATCAATGCCAGTCATTAATATATTTATAATGGTAAATATATTATCAAACTACTGTGCAAACTAGTTTAAAAGAATGTTGAGGGGACCAGCAGATGACATAATGGTTATGCCACTGAACTCCCATGTAGTTGACTACAGTTCAAGTCCCAGACCCAGCAGTTTAAAACTCAGGTCGGGCATGTGTACATGCATTCCCAAAATTCCTAGCGGAGAATGGAGAAGGGATTGTGGTATGGCCATCCCCTGTGGGCTGATTTTGCATTTTCTGTCTCTGTGTCTCTCTCTGTCTGTCCATGAGTGTACATGCTCTGTAGCAAAAATCGCTCTAAATGTTTTATAAAAAGCATTGATAAAGTGTAACTTTTTCTGGAAAATAAATGCTTTGGTAGCATTCAATTGTAGGATAATCATTAATATTTTCAGAGGGCACCTGAAGTCCTCAGAGAGAAAAGCAAAGAGAAGCACCCCTTCAATGAGACATAATCACATTACAATCATTTCATTCCCTTTCTCCATACCAATAGGATTTTGGAAATATATACATGGGCCTCTAACATTGTTGTCAAACCATCAAGGACAGAAACCACTGTCTACCATGTGGGGTCAGGCATCCTATACACAGTATTTAACAACTGTGCTATGGAACAGGTCCTAGAATCATTAGTAATATATATATATATATATAAAAAAAGAAAAAAAAAACAACAACAAAATTATGAATTTTCTGAGGGCATAAAATTTTTTAAAGAATTATTTATTTTGTTATTTTATTTTTTAAGTTGGAGTAAGAAAGAGAAAGGGAAAGTAAGTAAGCAAGACACCATGTCTGGGACTCAAAATATTGTTAGCCATGTGGGAGACTAGCACCTTAACCACCACACCACCTTCTGACACCTGAGGGCACTAAAATTTAATCAGGTAAAAAAAAAAATACAAATTGAGAAACATTCCATGTTAACTTTACTTGGAACAAAGCATTTGTGTTTCACTTACACTGTAAATATTTTCTATAATTCTGTAGGGTATCTTTTCTCTTTCTTGATGGTGTCCTTTTCAATACAATTTCCCATTGTTGTAAAGTAAATGTATTTTTTTCCTTTTGTTCCTTATGCTCCTGTTTATCTTAGTAACTAGTGCCTAAAACAAAGCATAAAATTTATGCTTTTTTTTAAGTTTTATACTTCTAGTTATTGCATGCAATATGAAAATTAGACTTGAATAAATGTAAAACATATGAGGTAAGGTTTTAACTCAGCTCTTTGATATATGGATATGTAACTGGACAGACCATATTTTGAAAGTCTATTCTTTCTCTATTAAATTGTTTGGTATCTTGCTAAAATTAATTGTTGAACAATGTGAAGGTTTATTTCTGAACTTCTAATTCAAGTGAATTGATCTACATATTTATATTTTGTCAGTATTTTATATTTCGATTGTCATAACTTTGTAACTTTTTAAAATCAAATAGTATTAGTTCCTCAAACCTATTGTTTCTTCTAAATTATTTTGGTTCTTCTAGATCTTTTTGTCTTGTCATATAAATTTTAAAATCAGTTTGTCAATTTCTTTCAAAGAACCAGCTGGAAATTTGATGAGAATTGCATTGAATCTGAAGGGTAGTGCATTTTAACAATATTGTCTCAGTCATGATATCTATTTATTTAGGTTTATTTTTTCCATAATATTTTGCGGTTATTCATTAGATAATAAGTTTTTCGCTTTTTTAGTTAAATGTATCCCCTAGTATTTTACACATTTTAGATTGCAAGTTTATGTCTCAGTCCTGAGTCTGTGAGGCAGTCATTCTTTGTTACAGTCAAAAACTCTTTTACTGTTAATTTTCAAGTTCTTCAGGAAGCAATCAGAATAAAACAACCAATTATCTGTAGATAACAAAAGAGTTAAAATCACTGAAGTTAACTTATTAATGATACATTTCAAAAATGAAAGATGTAATGATAGTTTATTTCAGGAATAATGTAACTAACAAGACAATTTCTTGTTTCAGTGGCATCACAATAACATCAATCAAAAAAAGTTTTAGACAAAACACTTATACACATAATGAATATCCCTATTTTTAAGGAAGGTGACTATAACATCTAATTTATAAAAATAGTAAATGTTAGATTTACAGGAAAAAATATCCGGTCATTGGAAAAGATAGGATGTATTTTTCTATGTTTTTCTACACAAAAAATGTATCATGACTTTGCTGATCACCCAATATTTAGATATATATTAATCAAGAGATATAAGTGTTATATTAAGTATAGGGTTATAGCAAGCATATATCAGGATTATCAATTCAAAATATTTAGTAAGTCTAGATAAAATTCTAAAATCTCTATATTAATTAAATATTTTAAGTAAGTATCTTAGTTTTCCAGTATAAAACCACGAAAGCATACTGACTACAACTTATAAAAAAAATTGTGACCAAATAAATACATTAAAGAGGAACTGAAAGTATAACTAATACCATACAATTGTTGTCTAATATTAGGTATAGTAGCCATAGAATTCTAGCCAATAGAAACATTATAGACATCAAGTATGGTGACAAATCCCCAGAAATTTTATACTGTCCCTGCAATATTTATATTAATAACATTTTACCCATATAACTTTAACTTAGGAAAGAGTAAACACAACGTCTGATTTGACACGTCCTTGCAACTTATATAAAATAAATTTAATTATTTATAGCATCTCTCTTTTTACAAAGTATAAGAACAAAACCTTTCTGATATTCCCAGGAACCTCTGAGAAATCTGAAAGACAGTTTTAAAAGTAAAATATGTCATTTAGGGTTTGATTTGGGGAAGGCAAAATATCAAAAGTTGTCAGGAGATCGTAACATTTGATGAAATAGAATCATGGGCTAGTAAAAAAACAACAATCTACTACCTATTTAAAGAAGTGCCAATGAAAGATTTTAAAAGTAAACATGGGAGGTTGCATGATGTTAAAGAAACTTGACTCAATGAAAAGACTTTGTTCTCTTAAATAAACAATGACATGAAAATGTCAACATGAAACACAAGAAAATTTTCTGATAAACACAATCTGTCTCTCAGGCAGATTACTCAGAGACAAAGAAAGCCTTTTTTCAATGTCTTATTAAAAGTACACTCATAATCCAAGAAAAAAAAATTTTTGAGAGGTTTTAGCTATGGGTGTGTGCGCTCGCCAGAAAGACAGAGAGAGACAAAGAGAAAGAAAGCAAGAAATCACGACCCTCAAGGGAGATGGTCATACCACAATCCTTCTCCTCCATTTTTCTCTCAGGATCTTGGACATGCATGCACACGCACCCAGCGTGAGTTTTAGCCACTGGGTCTGGGACTCAAACTGCAGTTGACTGCATGGGAGTCCAGCGAGAGAGCCATTATGCCATCTGCTTGACCCAAATTTTCAATTTTTTTTAGAGAGGACAAAAAGAAATTTTGATTTAACTTTTTATTTTTAATTTTGTCAGAGGGCATGTGCCCTCACCAGAGAAAGACACAAAGAGGGAAGGATAGTTAGAAAGCATCACCCATGGGGCATGATCATGTCATAATCTCTTCTACTCCATCTCTTCCTCCTTTACGGATTTTGGGCACATATGCACACACTTCTCACAGTTGGCTATGTGATATCTAACTGCCTTAACCACTGCCCCCCTAGTCAGTCCACAAACCTTAGTTTATTGTAACTACAATTTTAAAATTAAAGGTTTTATGCGTATATTTAAAAAAAAAAACTTACAAATAAACTTCAACTAACTTTGATCATGATAAATAAAATTTTATTTTTGCGAACTTTCTACAGCTTTCTAAATATATTCAAGTTTTCTTCAACACATGCCATTTTTTCATTCTGAAAAAAACTCATTTTACTTTAGAACAAAGCTACTTGGGACCAACAGATGTCGTAATGTTCACATCACTGGGCTCCCACATAGTTGACTAGAGTTCAAGTTCCAAGACCCAATGGCTTAAAACTCACGCCGGGTTCATGCGTGTGTGTGGCTGCCCAAAACCCTGAGAGGAGAATGAAGAAGAGACTGCAATATGGACATCTCCCCTGAGGGGTGATTTCTCGCTTTCTCTCTGTTTCTGTCTGTTTCTCCTGGGAGCGTCCATGCCCTACCGCAAAAAAAACTCTCTAAAGAAACAACAGAAAACAAAACAAAAACAAAGCTACTATTCTTCCTCAATGAACACATATCTTGCATACTTTGCAAAGAAAAAAAAGTTTTCTGCCATTAATACTCTTAGTAGAGTCTTATTCACAGATTCTGATTGTGACTTTTATCCATCGTAAATTCAATTTCATGGAGAAATCCAAGACGGCGTTAATTCCAACTGTTTATCCCATGTTAGCATTTGGTACAGATAACTAACATAATTTAGGAATGGACGCATCACCTTTATATTTTTCTTTTGTTAAGATGAGATCTTATTATGTCATAACCTTCCTGCCCAAAGCTACTTGGGACCAACAGATGTCGTAATGTTCACATCACTGGGCTCCCACATAGTTGACTAGAGTTCAAGTTCCAAGACCCAATGGCTTAAAACTCACGCCGGGTTCATGCGTGTGTGTGGCTGCCCAAAACCCTGAGAGGAGAATGAAGAAGAGACTGCAATATGGACATCTCCCCTGAGGGGTGATTTCTCGCTTTCTCTCTGTTTCTGTCTGTTTCTCCTGGGAGCGTCCATGCCCTACCGCAAAAAAAACTCTCTAAAGAAACAACAGAAAACAAAACAAAAACAAAGCTACTATTCTTCCTCAATGAACACATATCTTGCATACTTTGCAAAAGAAAAAAAAGTTTTCTGCCATTAATACTCTTAGTAGAGTCTTATTCACAGATTCTGATTGTGACTTTTATCCATCGTAAATTCAATTTCATGGAGAAATCCAAGACGGCGTTAATTCCAACTGTTTATCCCATGTTAGCATTTGGTACAGATAACTAACATAATTTAGGAATGGACGCATCACCTTTATATTTTTCTTTTGTTAAGATGAGATCTTATTATGTCATAACCTTCCTGCCTCAGCCTCCCAAGTAGCTGCCACCTGACAAGCTTTTGTCTCACAGCATTTTGTAACCATATACTTTTTAGGAGTACAACCTCTCAATATAAAAAAAATGAATACATTCATTAAAGACCCAAAATACATAAAGAGCCTCTCTGTCCCATATACGATTAAGAGGCTCATGAACTTAAAATTGTGCTCAGTAATTAATGTTTTAGTGTTCTACCTTAGAAATTATCTACATACTTTTTGAATAACAACCTAATGATTCAGAATAAGTCTAGGATTTTAAGTTATCTGAAGATCTCAGAAATGATCTTAAAGTAGATATGTACTCCGAAATATAACTACTGTTAAAATAAAGTTATCATAATGATTCAATTTGCTGAACATGAACGTAGGACTTTTTATAAAACCTAGTAAATACAATGTAGGTTATTCAATCAACAAATCTGTATACACTTAAGAAGAACATACACAAGTAGATCAAAAATATATGTCCATACTTTACTTGAAGCTGGTAATTAAGAGGACATGACTGTTTTATTAAATGAATACTTTAAATTTGTCTTGTTTGCCAAAGATATATCCATACTGTATGAAATTTCCCTGGGCATATCCATTCTCATGTCCAGGATCCTGATAAGAGAGAGGAATGGAAGAGAAGGGATTGCAGCATGATCAGGATCCACTAGAGGACTTTCTATCCTATGCACACATTTACCTTCTGACAAGCCAGGCTATGAAGGAGAGACATTGTTTGTCTCCACTTAATATATACTGAGCATCCACACTCTGTGGCCAAAACTGACTGACTAAAGGTTATAGAAACTTAGTAAATGGTTGTGAATACCAGATACAGTGTGGGAAGAAGGTGGGTGAAGGAGGAGAGTCTGAGGAAGGACATTAATGAGAAAAATAGAAAGGCAAAGAAAGCATTTATGAAACAAAGAAATAGATTATTATCTATTGAAGATAACTTTATAGTATTGCCAACTGAACAGGTGAGAAATGTACACATGGAACATTCACTTTGTAAGCTAAGCAACATGTGACTTAATGTAAAAATGAAATTGAAAAGAAATAAAATAGGGACCAGCAGTTAGCGGAATGGCTATGTTGCTGGACTCCCATGTAGTCAACTGCGGCTCGAGTCCCGGACCCGCTGGCTTAAACTCACGCCAGGCGTGTGTGCGTGCGTACCCAAGATCCCTAGAAGAGAATGGAGGAGAAGGGATTGTGGTGTGGCCATCCCCCCTTGGGGGTGATTTCTACTTTCTGTCTCTCTGTCTCTCTCTGTCTGTCTGGCGAGCGCACACGCCCTATAGCAAAAACCTCTCAAAAAATAAAATAAAATATATGTGAATGTAAATATTTAAATTTTTAAGATTCAAATTAACTGCTGAGTCTCTAGTGAATTTATTTCAGTTGTAATTTTTGACTTCAGACTTTTTGTTTTGCCCTTTTTATAATCACTGAAGTTTTATTACTGTTCCATATTTGATGAGACATTGTCATCATGCTTTCCATTACTTTTGAACAAATTTATAATGGCTGCTTTAAAGTCTTTGTCTCTTAAATCCGACATCTGAGCCCACTCACAAGCCATTTCTTTCACTTGTTTTGTTTTTCTGTGATGATAAAATATTTAAGCATCTTAGGATTCCAATTTCTGCCCTCCAGTCTAGTTTTTATTTTTGTTGTTTGTCTAGCACCTTGGCAAAGTCTATTTTTCCCTCAATGCCAAGACTCTGGTGTCACTCCTCAGACTCCAGCTTGTACATATGGATAATCATTCTTGGATGTCAGTGGTTTTAGCAAAACTGTCTTCATCTCATTCTTTGATCTCTCTGTTAAACCACCCACCTCTGCTGATATCGCAACCAGATTTTAGACTCCAATATTTCACAGCTGGTAGTTGTATTGTTTTCAAATATTTCCTGTGGCACAAATGGCTCCAACATTGCATCAGACTTAACTCTAGCATCATTGCAGAGGCAGTTTTTTAGTTAAGTTTTCAAGATTTTTTTTTTTTCCTTATCCAGAAAGGCTTCCTTTCTGGAATCACATCCAGTTTAATGAGCAGGGAGCTGAGTGGGAATAATAGCTTCTCACTATTTCAGTGTGCCTCTCCTATAGTGAAACCTATTCCTCAAAAGTAAGCTGATTCGGGACCAGCAGTTAGCGTAATGGCTAGGTCGCTGGACTCCCATGTAGTCGACCGCGGTTCGAGCCCCGGACGCGGTGGCTTAGACTCACACCGGGCGCGTGTGCGTGCGTGCCAAAGATCCCGAGAGGAGAATGGAGGAGAAGGGATTGCGGCGTGGCCATCCCCCCTGGGGGGTGATTTCCTGCTTTCTGTCTCTCTGTCTCTCTCTGTCTGTCTGGCGAGCGCACACGCCCTATAGCAAAAACCTCTCAAAAAAAAAAAAAAAAAGTAAGCTGATTCTTCATGTTCTCAGGTTGCTATGCCTGTGATCAAACTTCTGACCTGTTAATGTGGTCTGGGTGAAGAAAGAAAGCCTAAATTCTCTCTACAGGACTTGCAAAGAATTCACTCTCTGCAGTTTGAAGCTGAAGTATGAGAAATGAGTACCGATACTTTTCCCAATGAAACACCATGTCTTTGACTGGAGGTTGATGAGAAAGCGAGCCTTGATTATTGGGCCGCATTTACCCAAATGAAACTTCTGTCCTTGTGCTGAGAAGGGAAGGAAAAAGTAGAGAGCGAGTTATGCATCAAGAACCCAAGAGTCTAACTGTTCTCACAGAGATTTGATTAATTTTCTTGGATCCATGTTTTTCATGGGTGGTAAGCCCTGAGGACAATCCCAGAAATTTTTAAGTTGTTGTTTTTTTATAATTTTCACTTGTCATTTCCATTTCCCCCCCACATTCCACCTAGGAGTAGGTCTGCATAATTTCTCATATTGCATCTCCCAAAGTTGAAGACTGAAAGAAAATTCCCTATGTTTTCACCAATGATAATTCAGATGGACTTATGATTTTTTTAATCCTTAAAATTAGTTTCTTTGCAAATGGAATAGCTTTCTTTTCAGGCCATGATAGTATATATAACTTTCTTGAATCCAAATATATAAATCCAATTTCGATCACTCTTGTCAGCATGTCTCATGCAATGTGATTTAGGGTATTACCTTATACTTGTTCACTTACTCACCCAGTTTAATGGGGTTTTATTATGTCACTATTAGCTAGGTTGGAGCTGTTTTCCATCATTCCTTTGCCACCATAGTTCCCAATTACCCTGAGACACAAGAGACATTTATGTAAGAATTGGAATACAAAAATAAATCAGCAGCCATACCAATTTTACATTCAAATGATTATGAAAAGTTAAAGTATAGCGAGTACTGTTGTAGTTCACAAATCAAATACAGTTTATAGTGGGTGGAAACGTAAAGGTTTTGCAATATCAGAAGCTGCTGAAGATTTCAAGAAATGTGAGAATTTTCTTTTCTTTTTTCTTCTGCTTTTTTCTACATTTTTGCAATAGGGCATGTGTGTTTGTCAGAGAAAAACAGACAGAGAGATAGAGGGAGGAAAAGTGAGAAATCACTCACAAAGGGGATGACCACTCTGCAATGCCCTCTTCTCCATTCTCCTCCGGGGACTTTTGGCACATGCAAACATGCCCAGCGACACTTGCAGGCTGCCAGGTCCAGGGCTCAGCATGCAGTTGGCCATGTGGGAATCGAGTGCCCAATCCACTGCACCACCTGCTTGCCTGAAGAAACATAAACATGTTGAATGTGACAGTATATTAGTTAATTTTGGGAGCATAATTTGGAATGTTTAATGAAGGTAAAAATAACCAATTTCATTTTTTTTTGTGGGGGTGGAGGTTTTTTGCTATAGGGTGCATGCGCTCTCCAGAAAGACAGAGAGAGAGACAGAGAGACAGAAAGCGAGAGGTCACCTTCCAGGGAGGATGGCGATGCCACAATCTCTTCTCCTTCATTCTCCTCCCAGAATCTTGGGCATGCATGCACGCGTTCCCAGCATGAGTTTAAGCCACCGGGTCTGGAACTCAAACCACAGTTGACTACATGGGAGTCCAATAACATAGCCATTACACCAACTGCTGGTCCCCAATTTCACTTTTCTGAATTTCTTTTCTATGCTTGCGGAAATATTCATATTGTTATTCCAACACGATTGTGATATTTTCTAATTAACTTCCCAGCAAACCACATGTTTTGAACATATTCAAAAGGTATAGCAAGGCTTCTCCCTGCATCTGTTTTGAACTAGGATAAATGACTGTTAAATGTTATGTTTCATCAATGTTTCTTTATATCTGTTTCTTCTTTGTTCCTGCTTAAGGTCAATACACTATATAAAAAAGATTTTTTTATTTTTGTGACACTGCTAACCATTCAACTTGCTGGTGACATATTTCTCATCAGAGGCCTACATGGCTTCCTTATATTCATTTAGAAAAATGTTATATATTATTTTTTCTGTTTTGTCAGAGAGCATGTGTGATCAAAAGAGACAGACACAGAGACAGGTAACGCCTTATTTTCTTAGGCAGCATCAGAATGGGAGAAGATGAGGAAGAAATTAACACTCAATGGGGTGTGGAAATTCTGCAATCCCTTTTTCATTTCTCCATGCTATTGGGATGTGTGGAATGAGCACACATGTGCCTGACATATGTTTCAAGCTACCAGGGCCAGGGTTCAAGCTGTGTGGCTGGTGAAGTAGAATTCGGCTTCCTTAGGTACTAGGCGACAGGTTGTCCTGAAAACTTTATCTTTTCATCAGTAAGCATAGAGATACAGTATTTTAATTCTTTGAAATTTACTTTAAAAATTTTAGAAATGTATCACTATGCCTAGATGTTTTTATTTTTCTATTTTCAAATGCCATTTATTACAGACCTCATTGAATGGAGCAGATGTCAAAATCATATTGTATTGTTAACAGACATACATGAAATGATAACAGACTATGAATCTCAAAGATGTGCTTGTGAGTCCCACAGACACAAGTATAATACATATCCAGCCATGCCAATATTTTAAAATTGTGCTTCTGAAAGTTAATTCCACCACCCACTATACAAAACGTGATGAAAAAAGACATTTCGTATGGTATGATTTTTATTTTGCCATAGTACTGAAATTCAAAGGACTGAACAAACAGGAAAAGAGAAAAATTGGGTTTGGAAAAGAAAGATAGAATATGTCTGTTTTTCATAGATTGGAGCAGAGTTGACTATTGAATTACTATTAGCAAATTACTGCATTAGAAAACAGTTTAAGACTCAAAATTTAGAGAAGAATGGAGACTAACCATTATCCAGATAATTAATGAAAACCAATCATTTCTCTTAAAGACTAAGAATGTATAAAGAATCTATCTCCATTGATTAAAGTCACTGGATAAATGCTCATCTGCCCATTTCACTTTGCTTGTGTAGCTAGAACCTAAGAATAGGTCATGTCATCTGGGTGAGGGGAATTGAATTTGTCAGAGGACAGGTAATGGGGTCAGTATATAGTAAATTGCCTCTTCAAGTACAATTACCTATTCATGAAGTAAATCCAATACAATTCTACAAGTCTTTGGTTTTATTCTATATGCCTCTTATTTTCTCCATTGTCTTGTTGACGGCAAGTATTTTATGCTTGTATAGAAATCTCTTTTGGTTCAATCTCAGTAGATGTTTTCATTGACAACTGATGGATTTTCTCTAGTGGATGCCAAATGTCTAGAAAAACACATTGCTTTCTTAAGCAGGTTCAGTCTTATTACCATGAAACTTTTTAGCTAAGTAAAAGTATGTTGTAGTAAATACATATACACCTGAAAATTGATTTTTAAAGAATTATTGTGTTTAACTTTATTTATTTATTTAATTATTTATTTTAATTTGACCAGAGAGGGACAGAGTGAGAGACAGAGAAAGAAAAAGTGAAAAAGCGAGCCCCAGGTCTGGGACTCTAGCCCTAGTTGGTCATGTGGGAGTCCACCAGACACCTGCTGGCCCCCAAAATTGATATTTTAAAGTTGCCTTAAGTCATACGGAGTTGTAAGTTAAAAAATGGTTTATTTTGCTAGCCTTTTAAAAATAATTCAATCTCAGGACCAGCAGATGGAGTAATGGTTACATCACTGGACTTTCATGTAGTCAACCACAGTTCAAGTCCCAGATCTGGAGGCTTAAACTCACACTGGGTGCATATATGTGTGTGCCCAAGACCCTGAGAGGAGAATAGAGGAGAAGGAATTTCGATGTAGCCATTTCCTTTGAGGGGGGTTAATTTCTCTTTTCTGTATCTCTGTCTCTCTCTCTCTCTCTGTCTGTCTTTTTGGTGAGCACACATGCCCTATAGCAAAAACCTCTCAGGGGAAAAGAAAAAAAAGAAAAATAATAATTTAATCTCAAAGCACAAAAATAATAATTAATAAGTTGTAGCCACTACAAATATTGCCATAGTCTATTGAAACTGTCAGATTTTTTAGAATATTTTGTTTTTTAAAGAATTTAGATATCATTATAATAGATAACAGTGCTCTGATTCCTTTACTATTTTCACACATATAGACTTCTATTGTTCTTTTTTTCCAAACAGCCAAAAACTGAATATTTTTATAAGTATCATGTCTCAGATTTCCAGAACTCATTGTGCCATTGATTCCTGAAAACATTAAATGACAGGAAATTTATTTCCCCACAGATACTTCTTTTTTTCTTTTTTTGGAGAAGTTTTTGCTATAGGGCGTGTGCGCTCGCCAGAAAGACACAGAGAGACAGAGAGACAGAAAGCTAGAAATCACCCACAGGGGTGTCGGCCATGTCGCAATCCCTTCTCCTCCATTCTCCTCTTGGGATCTTGGGCACGCATGCACACGTGCCTGGCGTGTCCCACAGTTATTTCTTAAGCAATGATAAATAGGTAAGAGGGTATAAATATTCTAGCTTTCTTGTTCCTTATTGTCATAATTTGTGTGGGATCTACATTATCTCCAAAATTCCAAGGCAGAATTGAATCAAAGTTACTCTTTTGTGTCACTTTACTCAATATTATGCCTTTGTTAAACTCCTAAGCTTCTAAATCTCACTTTCCACTTTAACAGTACCTTATCCTCTCCCAGAAGATTTCCTATGCACTTCCATGTAAAGTCTAATTTTATTATCAGCTTTTGAGAAACCCAAACTAAAACTTCTGTTTTCAGAAGTGATTCCAGAGAGAAGACTCTCAGTACGAGATTCTGGAGTTGAATCTTCTCCGGCCAAATTATAATAAAATCCATCATATTGATAGTAAGTAGAATATTGGTCACTCAAGCTATGCTCTAACACTCTAGTCCCTAATACCCACGTGTAGATAATTTGAATGGGACTCATGTGAAGGGGATGCATTGACTAGTAAAAAATCTTTACCTTTGGATAGATATGGATAAAATTGTGATTTCACAGAATATAAAGTTGGTTTTCTCAGTTGCATTGGTGCCCTGAAGGAAAACCAAACATTCAAGTCAGCTGTTTTTCATGTCTGAGCACTGGTGAGCAATTCAGAATGCCTCCACAGGGGCAGAGACCTTTATTTACAGTATCCAAAGACTGTAATCATAAGGTGAGCAGAATTTGAAGGATGACTAATTCCAAAGCTTCAGCAAATTACTTACACCTGAATCCAAGCTCTATAAACCAAGGGATATTTTTGAGAGATGATATTATGAAACTGATCTCACTGTCAGTAAATTGATCTTTAGAAAAGTGGAAGCCAGGTAGGGCCAATTAACCACTAGATGCAGGACAGACATAGTTACCATAAAGGATTCTGGGATCACATGGGTATTATGGGACATTACCCACAGAGAATTAAGACAATGGCCAATTACTCATAATGTTCCTTGTGAAAACATGTATTAAAAGTCAAAAATGCCAACTAATACATTTGATTTTAAAAAGTGAATGATTAGAGGGAACCAGCGGTTAGCATAATGGCTATGTCACTGGACTCCCACATAGTCGACCGCGGTTCGTGTCCGGGACCCGGTGGCTTAAAACTTACGCCAGGCACGTGTGTGTGCGTGCCTAGATCCCGGGAGGAGAATGGAGGAGAAGGGATTGTGGTGTGACCATCCCCTCTGGGGGGTGATTTCTCGCTTTCTGTCTCTATGTCTCTCTCTGTCTGTCTGGCGAGCGCACTTGCCCTATAGCAAAAACCTCTCCAAAAAAAAAAAAAAGGTGAATGATTAGAAGGT
>NW_006159463.1:618206-625346 GCF_000334495.1 Tupaia belangeri chinensis
CGACGGTGGTGGGTGATTCGTCACTGTCTGTCTCGCTGTCTCTCTCTGTCTGTCTGGCGAGCGCACTTGCCCTATAGCAAAAACCTCCCCAAAAAAAAAAAAAAGGTGAATGATTAGAAGGTTGATAACTGGTACTCTATTGAAAATCACAATTGCTCCGGCCATGTCTAGGAAATTTCTCATGCTGTAAATAATTACAAAAAAGGATAACATGGCCAGTCCATAGGCACAGGTGTCAGAGAACCATTGCTTGGCACTAAAGCCACATGGGAAGGTCCTGGGTTCATATCTCAGGTTAACTGAGTGCTCCTGTGGACAACCCCATGGCCTGACTTATTGGAATGCTAGGGAGAAAATCAGTGTTGTGAGACCTTGTCAAGGGTATCTACTCTTTTTATTGCTTTCATAAAAGAAACTTTAAAAAAGAGAGCCAGCCCATGGCATGGTGGTTAAGGAGGCTGGATCCCACATGGCCAACTATGTAGTTTAAGTACTGCACCCAATGTCTTGAGAAACATAGTAGGCACATTTGAGTGTGTGTACAAAACCCTCAAAATGGAGAAGTGATTGAGGCATGTCTTTTCCACATTGGGGGAAATAGGAGGCAAGTTAGTGCTATCTCAGTTTTCCTCTCTTTATTTCTGTGTCTCTCTCCAGTAAGTTCATATGCCCTCTGGAAAAAATTATTTTTAAGAAAGAAAGAGGGACCAGCCACTGGTATAGTGTTTAAAGGCCCTGGACTCCACCATGGCAGACTACAGTTCAAGTTCTGGACCTGGTGACTTGAAACCCATGCCAAATCCATGTGTGTACATGTCAAAAATCCCAAGAGGAGAATGGAGGAGAAGTGATTGTGGACAGGCCATCCCTACTAAGGGATTATTTCTCACATGTATGACCATCCTGCATGAGGGCGATTTCTAACTTTCTCTCTCACTCTCTCTCTCTTTTTCTCTCTCTCTCTCTGAGGAGTGCATGTGGCCTAAGGCAAAAACCTCTTCAAAAAGAAAAAAAGAAATTGAAAAATTTGCACTATCTTATGATGTTGACATGAAAATCTCTTTATGAATTGATGGGGTCTCTAGCCATTCGTGTACACAGTTTAATTGGTTATACTAAATATTAAAATTGCTTTAATAAACTATAGGTTTGGTCCATAAACTATAGGTTACCTATGCAGAATTTTAATTATGTATTTTATACAATGATAACAAAATTTAATTGAGTGTCAAAGTTAAATTCTGAAAAACATCTTCTTCACATATTTGCAATGAAATTAAACTATTTTGAGGTATTATTATACATAATTGTATACATACATTGTGATATAAAAAGTATGTAGTTATATATGTTGATACTATTCTTTAAGGTGTACTGCATGCCAAGAATCAATGGCCATTATGTAGTTCTATGCCTTCAATAAAAGGAATAAAGATGTCAAGAAATGCAGGAGTTGTAGTAATATCTCCTTGCACTTTCTCTCCAAGGAAGTAATTTGGAGAATGTACATGTTCTGTCCTCACAATTCTGAATTCACTATGTCTAGAGATCCTGGGAAATATCAGAGGACATATTAAGACTTCCACTGAAAATAGATGGACCACTACCACCTGGTCATATTTAGATACTTGTTACAAAATAAGTAAGCAAAGAAATGGAATAAATAGTTAATATCGATTACGTTGAAATGGCAAGGTATTTATACTTAATGCAGGTAGGAAGAAGTCTGGAAATCCATGGACTCTTCGCTATTTCTTTTTTTTCTTTCTTTTTCTTTTTTTTTTTTTTTGGAGAGGTTTTCCACTATAGGGCGCATGCACTCACCAGACAGACAGAGACAGAGAGATAGAAAACAAGAAATCACCCCTCAGGGGCGATGGCCACGCCGCAATCTCTTCTCCTCCGTTCTCCTCTAGGGATCTTGGGCACACACGCACACACTCCCAGCGTGAGTTTCAAGCCACCGGGTCTGGGATGCGAACGGCGGTCGACTACGTGGGAGTCCAGCGACATAGCCATTACACTAACTGCTGGTCCCTCTATTAGCTATTTCTTTATCCTCTCATGTATCATTTAACTATGAACAGACAAATGAGTGCCTACCAGAAGCTCAGGGATTTCAGCGATGCAGGTTACCCAAGACAGCACCACAGACTATGGAAGTGTAGGTCCAGTGGCGGGTAGAAGTAGTCCTTTCAACTTTCAAAGTGCAGTGATTTGTCTTGAATGAAATTGAAGTATTTTCTTGCAATTACATCCTTGGCAACAACTTCAGCCGCAGGGACTAAAGGTCATCAGAGTAATTATCCTTTTATAGAGTCTGTCCCTTTGCAATCATGACTAGTTACCATTCTGAAGAATCAATAGGAAGACTCCAGTGGGAAGCATGTGTGTACCCAGTTCTGCAACAGTGCTGGTGTGCTTTGTCTTTGCTCTCTCTTACCCTTTATCAGTTTCAGGCACGCTGCTTTCCAATGTGCTTTCATTACCAACAGCCAGCAGGGAGTGCCTTTATGGGAGAACTGCCCTTAGTCCACTGGAAATCACTTTCCGGCAAGTGCAGGGATGGCTGAAAGTGCTTGGGAATTTATATCTCCTAAGAGACAATCCTAACTAATGTCTGATGGGTTGGGGACAAATGATTTGGACTGTGCAGAAGTATGACCTACACTATTTTACGAGCCCAGTGGAACTTAACATCACAAACTTACAGGTTTTTGCCTTCCAGGCTACTCTCTAACCTTACTCTGGTCTTTCCTGGAAATACTTCCTTTCTAAGAAAGCATTTTCATAGAATTCCTCCTCTCAGAATCTTCTTATACAGAGTCCAGTCTAAAAACATCACAGAGTACAGTTTGTTGAAATCAGTCAAAGGTAGAAATAATATTCCAATGTTTTACTATGAAATGAACAACAAATTACAGAAAATAAACATAAAGATAGCAAATAAAAAGTAAAATAATAGCATGCTAAAAACACAATGTTATTAATGATTATTCACAGATTTAACTTTTCCCACCCCTAACCCAACAATGCTTATGTAAACAATATTTTTATAAGATTATTTTGTCATATACTGCATGTATTTGCTGGAGAGACAGAGAGAGAAGGAAAGCGAGAAGTCATCCCTTGAGTGTGAGGTAGCCATGCCACAACCCCTTCTTATTTCTTCCCTTTTGGAATTTTGGGCATGCACGCACATGCACTTGGAGTGTTCCAAAAGTCGTCGGGCCCTGGACTCAAACCCTGGAGTTGGTCATATGAAATTCAGCACCCTAATCACTATGCCAGCTACTGGCCCTATATGTAATAATATTTTTGAAATTATTAGTATTATTATTATTTACCATACTACTGAACAAAAACAAACGAACAAAAAAAAAAGAGGTTCTTTTGATCATTTCTTCTCTAGAAAGAAAACATCTACTTTGTAATTTAGATGCTGCTACTTGAGTGGGACCAGTCAATGGCATGGTAGTTAATTTGGCTGGATGTCACACGGCTTATAGTATAGTTCCAAGTCCTGGACCGAACAGCTTGAAAAACATGCCTGGCTATATGTTCCCAAAATTCTGAAAGGAACGAGGAATGGAAGAGAAGGCATTGAAGCATGACTATCTTCCAAGGGGGGAGTGTTTTCTCACTTTCCCTCTCTTTGTGTCTCTCCCTGGTGAATTTAAAAAAAGAAATAAAGAAAAAAAAAAAGAAAAAAAGAAAGAAATTGCTTGAATACAATTAAAGTCCTAAAGTTAGTGTTCTTGATATGCTTTCCACATATCAAATTATCAAATCTTTAAAATACATTTATGCAATGACTAAATGACTGCATTCCTGTATCTAGTTACAATTTTAACTAAATGTAGGCAAAATAAAATCAAACTGTGGCTCTCATGACAATAAACATTATTGAAACACTTAGTATAATTAAAATACCCCTAATGACACCTTCCTTTTTCCTATTTTTATCTTACTAATTTGAGGAGTGATTCATATATAATAAACCGTATCATTCCAAAGTGTATAATTCAGTGAGTCAGATGCATTTGAACCTGTTAAACCACCACATCAAGGCCCAGGGCATTTCAGTTACCTCCACAGCTCCCCTGAAATTGCCTTACTGTCTGTATCTCTGCCACTGGCCTACACAAACACTGATCCACTTTCTGTAACTAGAATTAATTTGCCTTTTCTGTAAGTAAACAGATCATATGATAAGCAATCTTTTGTGACTGGCTTCTCTTATTCAATTGATTATAATAGACATTTAAGTTTCTGATACAGTTAGTAAGCACTGGCCATGAAACGGTAAAGGTTTTCCACAGAGGTGATTTCATTTTACTTTTCACAAGCATTGGGTTTTTTGAACCCCTTGGGTTTTTTGCTCACAGTTGCAATATTTTCTCCTTTCTTATCGTTTTACTCTTTCACTTTTATAATGGTCACCACAGAGCAAACATGGAAAATTTTGACAAATACTGAACTGTCCATTTTTCTTAATTTTAACATTTGCTCTGTTTATGGCTTGTACAAAAAGTCCAAGTACTGAAAAAGGATGGATTTTTTTTTAAATTTTCTGTTATACTACATTTTCTGTGTCTTTTTCAAAACAGTTTATCTTGGTAAATGTACCATGTGTGCCAGGTAAGAATATTCGGCCTCTGCTATTCATTGTGCCCTACGATTATCAATTAGTTCAAGAGAGTTGATAGTGTTCAAATACTCCAGATTTTACAATTATTTCACTTGTGCTTTTAATTGTTGAAAGAGCCATTAAAATTTCCACTTTGTGCACTTTTTTTCCCATTACTTCTCTCAGATTTTGTCTTTTTTAATAGTGATGTTCTGTAATTAGATGCATACAAATTTAAAATTCTTTTTATTTATTTTTAATATTGCCTTCAAGTTTATTTCACCTGATGTTACTATAAGCCCTCCAATTTTTACAGATTCGTTTGCATTGTACAGGTTTTGCAATCCTATTATTCTCATCCTATTTATGTCTTTATAGTTAGAATTAACTCTTTTTATTTTTTTAGAGGTTTTTGGTATAGGGCGCATGCGTTCGCCAGACAGACAGAGAGAGACAGAGAGAAAGAAAGCAAGAAATCACGCCCTAGGGGGGATGGCCACACCGCAATCCCTTCTCCTCCATTCTCCTCTTGGGATCTTGGGCATGCACACACGTCCGGCGTGAGTTTTAAGCCACTGGGTCTGGGACTCCAACCGCAGTCAACTACGTGGGAGTCCAGCAACATAGCCATTATGCTAACTGCTGGTCCCAGGTCGACCACATGAAAGTCCAGTGACATAGCCATTCCTCTAACTGCTGGTCCCTAGAATTAACTCTTTGTAGATATTATGTAATTGGTTCTTATTTATTTTTTTAAAGAGGTTTTTGCTATAGGACGTGTGTCCTCGCCAGACAGGGTGCTCGCCAGACAGACAGAGAGAGACAGAGAGAGACATAGAGACAGAAAGCGAGAAATCACCCCTCAGGAGGGATGACCACGCCGCAATCCCTTCTCCTCCATTCTTCTCTCCGGATCTTGGGCACGCATGCACACACGCCCAGCGTGAGTTTTAAGCCACTGAGTTCGGGACACGAACCACGGTCGACTACATGGGAGTCCAGCAACATAGCCATTACGCTAACTGCTGGCCCCAGGTCTTATGTTTTTGATCTATTATTATAGTTGCCTCTTTTGAGAGGTTTTCGCTACAGGGCGTGTGCAGTCGCCCAACAGACAGACATAGAGACAGAAAGCGAGAAATCACCCCCCAGGGGGATTGGTCACGCCGCAATCCCTTCTCCTCCATTCTCCTCTTGGGATCTTGGGCACGCACGCACACGCGCCCGGCATGAGTTTTAAGCCACCGGGTCTGGGACGCGAACCGCGGTGGACTACGTGGGAGTCCAGTGACATAGCCATTACGCTAACTGCTTGGTTCCCATAGCTGCCTCTTAATATGGGGTTTAGCTTACTGATGTTTAATGTAATTATTGATATGGCTGAGTATAAATCAGCCATTTATTATATTTTTACTACTTTCTCCTATGCTTTCACATTAACTGCCATTTGTATTGTGCAAAAATATTGCAACTTTGTTAACATATTGCATTTAAGCAATACTTTTTAAAATTTATTTTTATTTACTTTTTTAATACATTCAGTCACATTATTTAGCTTACAAGGTGATCATAACATTTCTCCCCAGTCTAGTTGATCAAAATATAACAATACTACTACCTACCTGTCTCAATAATGCTGTCTTCATATCCCTCCTCCAAATGTTCTTCCCCAGGTCCCACTCCTCCACACATTCCATATCTGGCATTCATATCCACCTCTTATGTTTGTACATCCTTTAGCCCATCAGTTTCTATTATAAAGTGTGGACATTCGGTATATATTAAGTGGGGACATACAGTGTCTCTCCTTCATAGCCTGGCTTGCTTCACTCAGCAGTAAATCTTCCATATTCTTCCACTTTCTGTCAAAAGCCAGGGTTTTGTTGTTCTTAATGGCTGAATAGTATTACATAGAGTAAATATGCCACAGTTTTTCAATCCATTCAGCTGTACAGGGGCATTTACCATAGCCACTAAAAGTATAAGATACTTAGGGATAAATCTAACCAAAGAACTTAAAGACCTCCATAAGGAGAACTATGAAAAGCTAAAAAAAGAAATTGAAAATGACACAAAAAAGTGGAAGGACATCCCATGTTCCTGGATTGGAAGAATTGATATAACCAAAATGGCAATTCTACCCAAATTAATCTACCTATTTAATGCAATGCCAATCAAAGTACCAGACACATTCTTCACAGATTTAGAAGAGATAATCATAAAATTCATCTGGAATAATAAAAGACCCTGCATTGCCAAAGCAATTCTACAAAAGAAGAGTGGAGTGGGCAGCATCTCACTCCCTGACCCAAAAATATACTACAAAGCTGTGGTAATCCAAACAGCATGGTGTTGTCACAGGAACAGACATGTGGACCAATGGAAGAGAATTGAGTCCACAGGAATAAATTCCCAATCATTCAGTGAACTGATTTTTGACAAGGGGTACCAGTCAATCCAGTGGGAAAAGGAAAACCTCTTCAGCAAATGGTGCTGGAAAAACTGGATTT
>NW_006159463.1:625962-632152 GCF_000334495.1 Tupaia belangeri chinensis
TTTTTTAATAATTATCCTGGGTAGTAGAATAGATATGTAAATATTCAGTATATCAAGATGTATGTCATATAAAATACAGAAACATTGCAATAATATAGGTCCATCTATATCTTTCTTTGTTCTCTAAATATCATAGATATTATATCTACATATAATAAATATCTACATATATTGCCACAGAGACATTCCAAAATTTTTACTTTGGACAGTCTCACATATTTTAAATAAACTGAGAAAAATAACGTTTTGCATTTAGTCATGTATTTACTATTTCTAATATTTTCATTTAATCCTAGTTTGGATTTTTTTCTGATTTTATTTCTCTTTCGGCTGCTTCTAGATGCATTTCTTATACTACCGGTATGGGAAAAACCTATTATTCTACTTTTCCTTTACATAAGGATACCCTTAATTCCCCTTATCTTTTAGTACATTTTTGCTAAATATAGAAAAAAGTAGATATTTGTTCCTTCTTTCAACATCTTAAAGAATTTGCTCCTTGGGAACTTCTGGTTGTCATTACTTCTGAGTAGATTGTATTTATTATTTTATTTTTTGTAGCTTCTGTCAAGTTTTTTAATTTGTCTCTGGTCTCCTGAAATTGACTTCAAGATGTCTTGATGAGGTCCTCTTCAAGTTTGCTTTGTTGACATTTTGAATGTGTAAAGCTCTGTCTTTCAAAATGTGGGAGAAGTTTTCGTTTATAACTCTTGCAGCTATGTGTTTTTGTTCCCCCTCATTTTACCTTCTCCTCTCTTTCTGTAATACATATGAAATGTGTGGTGGATACAAAAGTGTCTCAAAAATCATGAAATTACCTTCATTTTTGATCTTTTTTTTTATCTCTCACTCAAAATAGATAAGTTTCTCTTTCTTCACTTTCTGTGACTTTTTCTTTAATCCTCATTCTGCTATTCTGTTTGCTTTAGGGATTGTATTTTTCCATTTTTATAATGAACTTTCTACTATAAATTTCTTTACTGAAATTCCCAGTTTTCCAGTCATTAAAATTGTATGTTAGTTTAACACTCTGAGCATAGTGATAATAGCCACATTAATTTTTTCCCCCTCATTTTTGTCATTTTAGGATTGTTGTCTTAAAACTTAAGAAAGGGAGCCAGCAGGTGGCATGGTGGTGAAGACACTGGACTCCCACATGGCCTACCATGGTTTGAGTCCTAGACTTAGTAACTTGAAACTCACACCATTCATGTGTGCATACATGCCTAAAATACCAGGAGGAGAATGGAGAAGGAATCACAGCATGGCAGTCCCCTGAGTGAGTGGAGTGATATTTTTACTTTCCCTCTCATGGTCTCTCTGTCTCTCTGCTGTGGCAAGCGCATGTGCCCTATGGCAAAATGAACAAACAATTAAAAAAAAAAAGCAAGAATGAATCGTAGTTTCTGATCTTTATAGTTTTGTCTTGCATTATTGTGTCATGGATATTATAATGCTATATATAGATACTCAAAATTGTGTTAATTGCTCCAATTACTATTGACTTTTAAAAATCATTTTAGGTGAAAATCAACTTGGTTAAACTTAAGTTACAGACTGCCATGTCTGAATTGGAAAGCACCTCAGAATTCCCTCTAATTGTCTCAGCTTTATTTGAAAAATGCTTACTCTCCCCCTACATGTGAGGTTCGGAGTTAAGTCAGAAACTAGATTTACTCCGTACTTAATTAGGTATTCCTCTTATCTCACTCTATCCTTCCTGGAGTTGTCTTGATTCTATTTCATGTTTTTTTTTTTTCCTTGCCTCAGGGCTCTTTCACCTGTTTTATTTGGGTCCAGAAAGACAGTGAGGTTTTCCTTTGTAATTTTAACCTTTTGGAACATTTCTTAGACTAAAGCTGAGAAACAAATGGATAAATTAAGAAAGAAGGAGCTAGTAATGTACTCTTTTGTACTATAGTAACAAATAAAATTTTTATATATGTGTTATACTTTATATAAATATTAGAAGATTGTAGATTTAAATATTTCAGGTTGTATTTTAATTTAATTATATGAGTTTCTCTTGACAATGTAATTTTACTAAAGAAATATCTTGTTATAATATATAATATCACACAGTGCATTATTTCAACATTTGACAAGAATGAACACATTTTTTGGTGAGCTATCTCTGTGCCCAATTATCACAATATCATTTTGTTTTATTTATTCTACCCCTAAAGCAGACCACATTTGATCGTATGCCTGCTCTACCTTACATAACCGATGATTATGTACCAATATAGTTAAGGGAAATGACCACATCATAGTTGTTCTAGAGGTTTTTAGCAATAGTATATTCAAATTACCTATGTCATAAAGTTATATTTTTTAGTAACCAATTAGATTTTTGAAATAAATGTGTTTGGAATAAGCATACATATTGTTATGCTAAATTATAATTATGATGAGGATTTAAATTTTATTTTCATTAAGAAAATTTATCTTAAAAAAAAGAAAATTTATCTTTATTATATAATATGTTATTCATAAAAATCCAAAATGTTTGCACTTCTCACTTAACTTTGAATGTTTTCAAGCATGAGGCAAGTTAAGATTGCTGACTTAGTTTATAACTGTTCACTATATTCGGGTCAAGTAATGGATTCTGAAACCATTCCAGACAGCCTGAATCTCCTACATCATTAAGGGGTTGACAGACTTTACCCTACCCCGTGATGTTAGCATGATAAACTAGGAATTCATGGTGCCTCTAGCCATGGTGCCTCATGAACCTAATTGGCTATACTGAATATTAAAATTCCTTTAATAACCATAAACTTTAGTTTGCCTATGCAGAATTTTTAAGCATATAATTTTATACAAAATAATCCACTCTAACTGAAAGTCAAATTTGAGTTCTGAAGAATATCTTCATCAGATTTTTGCAATTCAACAAAGCTGATATACTCTGTACACAATTGGTGCATTGCTATACATTATTATAGATCTTCTTAGTCCTCCTATAATTCTCAAGATTATTTTTTTATAACAAAGTTCTATATTTCCACACTTTATAATGGTAGGAATAATTGAAAAAAAAGTGCATGACCGATGTAAATTTTGAGAAAATATAGGCATCAGTGACATATTTTTGGCATTTGGACTGCATGAAATACTTTGTAAAGACATCTTTTAGAATTTTTACATGATATGTGTAATCTATCCTGTATTGTCTCACTCAAAATGAATAATACATGCAATATACTTTGTCAAAGAGTAGAATCTGAGGGAGGACATTTAGAAAGAAAATAGAGAGGCAAAGCATTAATGGGACAAAGAAATGTGGTATTATCTGCTGAAGATAATTTTATAGTATTATCAACTGGACTCGGGAGAAATATACATGTGTTGGAATATTCACTTTGTAACTTAAATAATGTGACTGAATATATAAAAGAACATGAAATTAAAAGAAAGAATCTAATGCAATGTTACCTTAAAGACACATCTATTTATTATAGTCTGAAAATGGAAGACACAAATCTCTCAGTTATATAATATTCTGAACCATGAGAGTTATTTTAAAGTATATTTGAAAATTAAATGAGATAGGACCAAGAGTTGGAGTAAGGGCTATGTCGCTGGGTTCCCATATAGTCGAGCATGGTTCAAGTCATGGACCCAGTGGCTTAAACTCACTCTGGGCGCATGTGCTTGTGTACCCAAGATCCTGAGAGGAGGATGGAGGAAAAGGATTGCGGCATGGCTAATCCCCTGGGGGGGTGTGATTTCTCGCTTTCTATCTCTCTGTCTTTGTCATTCTGGTGAGCACACATGCCCTACAGCAAAAACCTTTCCAAAAGAAAAAAAATTAAATGGAATTCCAAATTAAAATGTAAGATTCATTTATTTATTGTATTGAATAAACAGTTACTTGGTGTGCCTAGAAAGTCATGACACATTTTTACATAGAAAAACTTTCCTGATGACCTAATATTTTGATTTAAGTTTTATCAACCAAAGTCCCCATGCAAAGAGTAAAAAACACTAAGTTTTATGTGGAATTAGATTTTATTAGTATCTTATAAAGTTTAAAAGATTACTTTTTAGAGACAATTCTTTTTCTAAAGGGTACAAAGTAGTTATTGGCAAGCTGATGCCCTACAGACAAAATCAAAAAAGAAAGGAAAAAAAAAATACTTTCTTAAAGCCATCAGGGTACTATAGAAGCAAAGTGTACTAAATGGAGCTAAATTTTCAGAAAGAATTGGTACTCAGGAAAAATTGTTCATGATTTGTAGATGTGTTATTCCTGGATGAATGCACAAGTTCTGGACTGGATGGGAGAGTAAATTTAATCTTTTCAACTGTGAGCTGCTACTGCAGCAGACTATGCAAGCAGAGCTCTTGCTATTTCTCCATAAAAAAGTGATAAAATTGAAAACTAAAGATCTCAGTGTGGTCTTCCTCTTAGAAATTACTTAATTATGAACCTGTATGAGGTGTGTAATTTAGAAATGAAGATGAAAGCTTGTATAAAACAATTAAACTTTTTTCCTATCACTTTATGTTGGTGGAAATGGTGCAACAGATATATGAGGCTCTCAGTTGAACTCTACGATTAACGGTAAACTGAACATCTGTAACTCCGGTTTCCATAGAGATAATTTCTTATTTAGCAAAGGCTAAAGCTTATGAAATCTGTGGTCTTATGCAAAGGGTTATTGCTTGGGAACAGAGAGCCGCTGACTTCCTTTGTCATCTGAGAGTGTAATAAATAACAGAATTAAAGGATTAAACACAAAAAGTAAGTTTTGCTAAAGTCTGAGTTTGCATGGGACATAGGATTAAATACGTCAACCGAACCAAAAGCAGAGATAAAAATCTCCAATAAGTGGGAACCAGCAGTTAGCGTAATGGCTATGTCGCTGGACTCCCACGTAGTCGACCGCGGTTCGCGTCTGGGACCCGGTGGCTTAAAACTCACGCCGGGCGCTTGTGCGCGCGTGCCCAAGATCCCGAGAGGAGAATGGAGGAGAAGGGATTGCAGCGTGACCATCCCCCCTGGGGGGTGATTTCTCGCTTTCTGCCTCTCTGTCTCTCTCTGTCTGTCTGGCGAGCGCACACGCCCTATAGCGAAAACCTCTCCAAAAAAAAAAAAAAAAATCTCCAATAAGTAAGGTCTCTGTTGAATACAATAAATTCTCAATGAAAAATCTAGGAAAAATATATACAAGGGAAGAGAAGTAAAATACATATAGGCTGAATCTTATCAAAATGGATAGCTAGAATGTAAGGAAATAATCTAAAATAAAAATACCTGTAGCACGGGATTAGCAGATGGCATAATGGTCACATCACTGGACTCCCACATACTCGACCAAGGTTCCAATCCTGATCCAGCAGTTTGAAACACACTGGGCACATGTGCATGAGTGCCCTAAATCCTGAGAAGGGAATGGAGGAGAAGGGTTGTGGCATGGCCATCTCCCCTGGGTGGGGAAGGATTTCTTGCTTTCTGTCTCTCTCTGTGTTTCTGGTGAGTGCACACACCCGACAGAAAAATATCTTTAAAAAAAAAATGCCTGTAGTTCACGGAGGTTGAGGCAAAGAAATTAGAGAAGAATACTTTAAAATATAACTGTCGATTATTTTCCCAAACTAATGTATCTACCAGCCTGAAGATTCAAAAACCTCTTTAAGCACCAAGAATATCACATTTAATGGAAAAAAAAAAAAAACTTAAGTACTACTCAAAGTGCAGAAACCAAACAGAGAGAGTAACTCTCAAGTATATCTCATGAAAAAATATGGATTTTTTTTTACAAGGAGTTAACAGTCAAACTGTTAGTTGATCTATCAGGAAAACTGATGAAAGTTAGAAAAAAAGATGAAATGATGAAACATATCTTCAAAATGCTGAAAGGAAATAAATGACAATTTATAATTCTATATTTAATAAAATATTTTTTACAAATAAAAACAAAATAAAGATGTCTTCAAAAAAATGAAAAGAGAAATTTGCCACCAATCTATCTGCAACTCAAAGAGACTATCAATGAAAGCTCTTTTCTCAGAAATATATGCTCTCAGAGGGAACAGAGAATGAAAGGTAATGAGAATACATGAGTAAAGAATGTGTGGGTAAAAACAATTGAGCACAAACCACACATAAAAGTATTAACATCTTTTTTTTTTTTTTTTTAGAGGTTTTTGCTATAGGGCTCGTGCGCTCACCAGACAG
>NW_006159463.1:633723-672073 GCF_000334495.1 Tupaia belangeri chinensis
TGGCGAGCGCACACGCCCTATAGCGAAAACCTCTCCAAAAAAAAAAAAAAAAATCTCCAATAAGTAAGGTCTCTGTTGAATACAATAAATTCTCAATGAAAAATCTAGGAAAAATATATACAAGGGAAGAGAAGTAAAATACATATAGGCTGAATCTTATCAAAATGGATAGCTAGAATGTAAGGAAATAATCTAAAATAAAAATACCTGTAGCACGGGATTAGCAGATGGCATAATGGTCACATCACTGGACTCCCACATACTCGACCAAGGTTCCAATCCTGATCCAGCAGTTTGAAACACACTGGGCACATGTGCATGAGTGCCCTAAATCCTGAGAAGGGAATGGAGGAGAAGGGTTGTGGCATGGCCATCTCCCCTGGGTGGGGAAGGATTTCTTGCTTTCTGTCTCTCTCTGTGTTTCTGGTGAGTGCACACACCCGACAGAAAAATATCTTTAAAAAAAAAATGCCTGTAGTTCACGGAGGTTGAGGCAAAGAAATTAGAGAAGAATACTTTAAAATATAACTGTCGATTATTTTCCCAAACTAATGTATCTACCAGCCTGAAGATTCAAAAACCTCTTTAAGCACCAAGAATATCACATTTAATGGAAAAAAAAAAAAAAACTTAAGTACTACTCAAAGTGCAGAAACCAAACAGAGAGAGTAACTCTCAAGTATATCTCATGAAAAAATATGGATTTTTTTTTACAAGGAGTTAACAGTCAAACTGTTAGTTGATCTATCAGGAAAACTGATGAAAGTTAGAAAAAAAGATGAAATGATGAAACATATCTTCAAAATGCTGAAAGGAAATAAATGACAATTTATAATTCTATATTTAATAAAATATTTTTTACAAATAAAAACAAAATAAAGATGTCTTCAAAAAAATGAAAAGAGAAATTTGCCACCAATCTATCTGCAACTCAAAGAGACTATCAATGAAAGCTCTTTTCTCAGAAATATATGCTCTCAGAGGGAACAGAGAATGAAAGGTAATGAGAATACGTGAGTAAAGAATGTGTGGGTAAAAACAATTGAGCACAAACCACACATAAAAGTATTAACATCTTTTTTTTTTTTTTTTTGAGAGGTTTTTGCTATAGGGCTCGTGCGCTCACCAGACAGAGAGAGACAGAGAGATAGAAAGCGAGAAATCACCCCCCGGGGAGGTGGCCATGCAGCAATCCCTTCTCCTCCATTCTCCTCTAAGGATCTTGGGCATGCACGCACATGCACCCTGCGTGAGTTTAAACCACCAGGTCTGGGACTCAAACCACGGTCGACTACGTGGGAGTTCAGCAACACAGCCATTACGCTAACTGCTGGTCCCAATATTAACATCTTGATGGCTTTCATAAGTTATACTTCATTTGGGTTGATGTAACAAAAGCATAAACTGGGTGGCTTATTTAATTCTTACACTTCTGCAGGCTATAAGCACACCATCAAGGTGACAGCATGGTCATATTCTGGTAAGAATCCTCTTTGTACTTGCAGACTGCCCTCTCAGTTATATCCTCAGATGGCAGAAAGAGTGCAATAGACTTCTCTGGAGTCCTTGTGACATTATTACTTATCACACTCATAAACTTAATTACCTCCCAAAGACCCCATTTTTTTCTTTCTTTTTTTTTTTTCCAGAGGTTTTGGCCTTAGGGTACCTATGCTCACCAGGGAGAGAGAGACAGAGAGAGAGAGAGGGAGGGAGAGAAATCATCCTCCCAGAGGGGATGTCCACACTGCAATCCCTTTCCCTCCATTCTCCTCTTGAGATTTTTGGTACACACATTCACACACCCTGTGTGATTTTCAAGTCACCAGATCCTGTACTCAAACCATAGTCTGCCATGTAGAAGTCAAGTGACATAACTAATAGCCATCTATTGGTCCCTTAAAGACCTCATTTCTTTTTTTTTTAAAGAATTATTCTATTTTTTTATTAATTATTTTTCACATAAGTTTTGCCAGAGAAAGACAGAGAGAGAGAGAAAGGGAAAGGGAAGGAGACTGAGAAAGCAAGCACCAGGTCCAGAACTTGAACCATGACTGGCCATGCGGGAAGTCTAGTGCCTTAACTGCTATGTCACCTGCCAGCCCCACAAAGACTCCATTTCTAATGCTATCACTTAGGGAGTCAGAATATGGATCATTTCACTATATTGAAAGTGATCATGAAATTGTATTGAATTTGTGTATATAGAGCTATATGCATAAATATGAGTTTATATTAATATTTTAAATATTATTATTGAATATTAAAATTATGTTAATACCTTTAGTTATATTGACAAATATTTTGTCTGTTTTTCTTTATAAACTTTAACTTTTTTATAAGTTTTTACACTTTTATAATAACACTTAGCTTAAAAGAGAAACACAGAGCTCATTCCGTGGTACAAACTATGTTGTTAAAAACGACTAAACACACTCATTTACGTATACTTACTCAGGGTCAGAATATTCAATATCACTGTCTACCACTTCTACATCTTGTTCCACTGGAGCATCACAATGAAGAAAACAATATGAGATTAATCACGCAAAAGAGGAAATGATGCAATCAAGAGAGGAAAACAAGCTGTAGGAGACCACTCTTAGTACAACATGTCGTACTGATTGATTTATAATAAACTTGTCTTTATAAACAGGAATTCATTCTCAAATAATAACAAGTAGTATGGTACAATAAATAACATAAACCAGTAACATAGTTGTCATTATTAAATGTAGTGGATTTTGCATAATGGCATATGCTATACTTTCACACCATTGTCGGTGGAGTAGGCTTGGGTACACCAGCATTTCCACAGACACCTGAGTAATAGGACGGGGTATGACTTTATCATGACTGTGATGTCATTGGGCAATAGAAATCTTTCCACTCTTATAATTTTATGGAACCACCATCATATATGTGATCTGCTGCTGAAACATCATGACAGTATTTATGATCACATGTGTATGTGCCTAAAAAAAGAAGAAAAAATGTGTAGGGAGAACAAGTATGCTTAAGTGGTTATTGAGGGAGAAAATAAAATTGTAAGATTTGTTAAAATGATTAGGCCCTGAAGGGTATGTGGATACAAGGGTTTGGCCACTCTCATAACTTCGTGATCTCCTTGAACAATGTAAGAGAAACTTACCCAGACCAACTGACACAGCCTAAACCATAAATTAATTCACATTCCTTCTTAAAATGTACAAGCTCTACACATTCAAGAAACTAGCTCTGGTTGCCTGGGAAACTTCTGGTTGTCTAGGAGACAGCACATGAAGAAGTCTACAGCCAATGAAAACTTTAGGTTGAAAATGTTAACCAATGTAGATTCTTCACTCCATCTAAGGCAGCCCTTACTTTTGTACCTCCTTTCTTTTCCTCTCTCTATAAAATTGATCCTGAACTTCGCCATTTGGGGAAACATTGGCTACAGGTTACTGAATCTTTGTTCCTCTAGGTGGTCATCTTCACCATTTGGTCTTAAATAGCCCATTTTAATATTAAATTAACTTTGGGTCAGACTCCTTTTATTTTAGGCTGACACTGAATACCTACAGCACCTGTATAAATATCTTTTTTTTCCTATATAACTGCTAAAGACAGTAAAGCAAGCTAAAGCATGTTTCTTTTTTCTTTTCCATTTATTTGAAATGTTTTGTGTCAGGGCACTCTGCATTGATTGCTGGGGAATGTAATAATATTTACAGATATAGACAAAGTCAGTAATCCTGATTTTTATACTATAATTATAAATAAATAGCACCATACAATTATCTACATATTTTCTTAGCTGGCTTTCTGAAGCAGGACATACAAAGTATAATTGACATCTTTAAGAAAGGGGAAATGGAACAACTAATAAATATTCCCTGTGACACTGAAAAAGTATTAATCATCATTTTCCCCAAGAATGTATGTTAAAATACCTAGTAAATTGTTTCACATGTTAACTGCTTAATAATGACCTGGAAAACCTTAATCTGAATCATCTTATTCTGCAGAAATTTTAGAAATAATATCATAACCCAAGCTGCATTTATTACTGATGGCATGAAAAGATTTTTTATAAATTTATTGTAGCCTAAGTGTACAGTGTTATAAAATGTACAGTAGTGTACAATATTGTCCTAGACCCTCACTTTCTTTAACAATTGTAAATCCATGTTTATTGCAGCATTATTCACAATTACCAGGTCATGGATTCAACCCAAACAGCCAAGAAAAGACAAATGTATTGCAAAAATGTGGCACATGTACACCATGGAATACCACTCAGCCATAAAAAGCAATGAGACCCAGACATCTGATATAAAGTGGACAAGTACACATTTATTCACACTCATTTACCTTGTTCACCCATTTATTCTCCTCAGAGCAAATTCCAGTCTTATAAGCTCCATTATTTAAATTGTCTAAATCATTTTTACTTTGTTATCCTGTATTGTTACTGTACTTTTCTATGCTTAGATATATAAATTCTCCCATTTATGTAAAGTATTCAGAACAGTAAAATATTATACAGGTTTGCAGTTTAGTAGCAATAGACTATACTATAGAGCCTAGTAGAGTAGTAGACTATTATCCAGTTTGTAGAAGTACACTCTGTGAACTTTGCACAATGACAAAATGACATAATGGTACATTTCTCATAGCATATTGCCTTTGCTAAGTGATGCATTACTGTGTATTTGTGGGATGGAGACAGGATAGTGAGAAAGTATATATGGATTAGTGTAATTCTTACTCTGGCTGAGATTATACCTGCAAACTGACTCATAGATTTTAGGCAAATCTACATGTTATGATTTTGGCTAATCAGAGTTGTATAATTTATTAATCAAGGAAGATGTGCCTTCTTCATCTTTCCCATCTTCAATGACACAATCATTTGTGAATTATATAGAGAAGTATTATTTTTACTCTATTAAGGTCTGGAGTAGAAACCATAAAGTAAAGATGATCTGAACATCCCAAAGTCAGATGGAAGTAAATACATGAGTAATCTCCCTCTCTCTCTCTTCCCCATCACTGTCTCCCTTTCTTTCTTCCTCCGCATTTAAATACAAGAATTTATTGTTTGCCAATTATGGGTTATCAAATTCAGGTATCATTGGTAATTTTTAAAACTATTTTTCAAAATTCTTAAACCTAGAAATTAAAGAAAAAAATGTAAGTAATTTTAACTTTCAGTTTTCTCCTTAAAGAATAATATGAATTTTGATGGCAGCTTACATATTCCTACCTTGAGGGTATTTATAGTCAGCACTGCATCTCGGATACCGTATGAATGTTCACTGTATAGATCATTTAATTTCCTACTTCATCTTTAGCATTTTTGTCATCTACTTGTGTTCCCAAATATGACATTCTATTTGCTTCTAATTTCTCTAAATTTTATTATTAATCACTAATCAAAGTTTTACTCTATTTCTCCTCCAACTTCCTTATTTGTATTCATTTCCCATGGAAATCTAATTATGTTATTCTTATTAAATTTTCTTTCCCAACAACAGTGTTCTGTATTATTTTCAGCAAACTTTAATTCACAGATGAAAACCACCACTGTCTATCAATGTCTTAGTCTTGAAATATTACAGATTTTTTTGGAATGTGTTAATATGTTATCATGTTTAAACCTAACAGTTTTTAGTTCCTACTCAGCTATCAGGGAACTAGGATTTTTCCAGATATCAAATAGGGTATTTCCTTATTTGTTGTCAGCAACTCAGGAAGCATTAAGTTTTTTATTACCTAAAAAATATCAAATACATTTATAGTTTTGACAAATAATTTGAAAATTTAAAATTACAGGCTTATAAAATTAATAAAACACTGGGAGAATTAATTACAAATTAGCTAAATTTATTGACATTCTTTCCAACATTTTTTTTGTCATTATTATCCATAGTTTGGAACAGGATAAATCTCAGAAAAATTAAGAACAATATTGGAACAACAGCGTTTAAAGATACCTACTACCTAAGATTCAGTGTGTCTAGAAAACCTTTCATAATTCAATTACAGCCTTGCCTGATCTAGGTGAACTCATTTGAGCCAATTCAAGTAGGAGGCTGTGCACATCACGATTTCAAAATTGCTCTATTAAAAGCGTATAACAACTCTATGACTGCTGCTGACAGAGGCTGTCTCTCATTACTAGTTTGTAAGGCTCTTTTGACAGGATGTGATCTGGGTGGCTATGACATCTCATTGATCCATTTGAGGTCTATCCCTGGTTGTTCTGCAACAGCTATGAATTGGTTTCCTTCTCATGCCTTCTAATAATCAGTCTAGGGAATTCTAAGAGTGTTTCGGGTGTGATTAAAATCTGCACTGTGATTTTTAGGATATTGTAAACTGTGAGACATCTATCAATTTAATAAATATTAGATAACAACCTCTATTGTTAATTTACTTATTCATGCATTTTTGTGAACTTAAATAAAGACTACCAAAAGAGCAAATTTGTATTTGCCTTGAAATATTCATTTATATGTAACATTAAATGTTTTAAATGACTTTATGTCTAAATTCAATCTTTGAAAATGGGTAATAGCAACATCAGCATTATTCTTAGAACATATCCCTTGAATATAATTATTGCGACTATTAAATATTACCCAGAATAAGCATGAAAATATGTGTAGTCAGTCTGATAGTTAGAAATATAGCTGCTGAGTCTCTCAAAAAGAATCTTTATTATCTTTAAGCCTGAGCATCACACGTAGTTTTATGATCATTGCTTTTAGCCATCCATAATCTGTCATCAGATATGTCCTGTCCATTGCAATGTAAATGAAGAGAGATGGCTAAATTTAATATTATATACGCCCAATTATGAAACAAAAACAATTACAATATAAGAAGTTGTAACCAAAATGAATTTTCTTGTGAGTAAATGTTTCCAAAGATATATTATTTGTGTCAACAAGGTCATTTCCAGATACAAATAAAGAGTAAAGAATCCCAATTCTAACTATAGAAAGCATTGAGTATTTCATAATGCAAGGAATAAAACATTCTTCGAAAGGAGATAGGAATGGAGGTAGAAATGCTATGATTTCACAATCATTATATTCTTCTTTGTCACCAACTGGCACAACAAGACTCATTTATATGTGACATCACTGGAGTGTGAGCTTTAATAGGCTTACCCTCCAGAATGGGGGCATTTACTCCTTGGGTGCTTTGTTACAAGCTGAGATTGATGTTTTTCATAGTTCATATAATCAATAATTAACTTGAAAGAAACCAATATGATTTGGGTAATTGGTCCATGAGAATTCTAATAACTGTATAATATAACCTGCACAGTGCTCCATCACAACGTATGCAACCAGTCTGTGACTCGAAACATCTTGCTCTATATTAAGGGCTCATTTTTATTTTAGTTTCTGTATTCAATACAAATCTGAATAAAGCCCTACAGAACAATGCAATTATAACTATTGAATTATCTTTTTTCCTAAACAGAAATCTCCAAGTTAACATAACTTCACAGTATGAGGCAATAATAAACGGCAAAAGTCAAACATTGGTAAATTCTCAAATGAAGCAAATTGTCAATGACTTGGGCTTATGTGATATCAAGGTTTGATACTGAAAGGCAATTTGGAATTCTTTGGGTTTAAATTTTATAAATATTATAACTCTCTATCAAGCCTCAAACACCATGCCAAGCACTAGCTATATCTTTACTTTCTAAGGACTCGATGAAGAGATGCAATGAAAACCCCATAAATATACAATTTACAATGTATGTTATTTTGCACTTCAAAATGTGTTCTTATAGCTATGGAAGACTATATAATGGAACTCCGAAGATTGCTTCAGTAGTGTACCAAAGATTCAGAGGGTAAGAGACCCCTTGATCAGGTTAAAAGAAGAACAGGAGGCATCAAAAGGAAAAAATATCATTAAAGGCTGACATATAAACCCAAGTAGAATGAAAGATCTCATGGGACAAGTGTCGTTTGGCACATTTTATGCAGTTTAATATACCTTAATCAACGTGTTTGTTGTTTTTGTTACTGGTATGAGACTAAGCATATAGACAAGCATGGAATCATGGCACGCTTAAAGGCTTTTCTAAGATCAGTTTTCAGCCTGTAGGAAATGAAAAAAGAAGCAATTTAAGTAAGGCAGTGACAGAATCAGATTAGTGTTTAGTAAAAAGACCCTGACAGGAATGAGAAGGCTTGGCAGGACAGTGAACAGACTGACGGCCTGAAGACCAATAGCGTGTCATTATTACAATTTTCGCTAGAGATTGTACAACCATAAGACACTCTTAGTTGCACTGGAGAGAACCAGAGACAGGAGATTTATGTTTGAGAAGAAGAGAGAAAAATATAGAATGATTCTCAAGAAATTGCCTTAGGCAACTGAATGAGTGACAGTGCTATTGAATACGAAAGGAAATATATTATGGTTAAGTGAAAAAAGTGATGATGTATGTTTTAGAAAATATGGATGTAAAATGTCTGTGCTGTATCAAAGAGAAAATATCCACTAGGCACTGGAAACAGGAGTGAACCTAGGAAATCAGTCTGGAGTACATTGACATGAAGGTCAAACATATACTGGTGATTCTTAAGTAGACCACTGAAAATACAATGTGAGTGAGACACACTTTTAGGGCTTGCATCCTTAAAACTATGAAAGTGATTTATAGAGGCATCCCAAGTGTACAGAAAAGACTAGAGTGTGTGGCCAGAAATGTAAGAAATTTAGAGAAAAAGAAAAGGGTAAAAATTTCCTTTGAACAGGGACCAGCAGTTAGCGTAATGGCTATGTTGCTGGACTCCCACATAGTCGACTGTGGTTCGTGTCCCGGACCCAATGGCTTAAAACTCATGATAGGCACATGTGCATGCGTGCCCAAGATCCCGAGAGGAGAATGGAGAAGGGATTGCGGCATGGCCATCCTTCCTGGGGGGTGATTTCTCACTTTCTGTTTCTCTGTCTCTGTCTGGCGAGTGCACGTGCCCTATAGCAAAAACCTCTCAAAAAATTTTTCCTTTGAACATAGAATGTCAGAATAGAATATGCACAACTATAATTAATTTACAAATATCTCACACCCCTCTTTGTGCATTATCCAGTCAGTTAACAAGTGTTTGGCAAGAATTCAGTACAGAACAGGCCCTGTATATGCTTTATGACATACAAAATTGAGTATAAAATCAACAGCTTGCTAAGAAATATTTAAAACCACATTGGCAGAGGTAACTCTGTAATCTCAGAACAGCATATTTTGTAAATTAGGACCACAACACTACTGGTTGAAAAAACTCAAGAGGGATGCATTTGTACTAAATAAAGATAAGTTAGAAAGATCAAATTGGGTTAGCATCTGGTACGAAGTCCTTATTTTATTAATTTCACTGTATTCTTTTGTGTTGTAATTTTATGTATGTGTTTATTTTATAGGTGAGAGGCACAGAAAGACAAGCAAGGACAGTGACATAGAGACAGATAACTCCAACTAAGACTCACATATGATCCACTCCACATCTCAGCGGGCCCTGACCACTGGATGTGCACATGTCCGGTATGCTCAGGAGTTTCCAGGATATAAACCAGGACCTTTCCAATTTTCCCAGGTGGGTCCAGTTACATTACTGCAATCTCACCAACTGGGCCAAATTCACTGAATTCTTTAATTAACCTGAGAGTTAAAAACAAGGATTTTCTTGTTCAAAGTACATTGAGTTTACCATGTGTGAGGCATTGGTTTCTTGTGCTTCATACAATATTAACAAATTTCATCTTCACAAGAATCCTATGGAGCAGACACCATCATTATCCCTAATTTGTAGATAGTGAATCAGAAGCTGTCTTGGAAGAAGAGATAACTTCCCTGATGATATAGATTTAGAGGGTTATATTGTTCAATTTCTCTGCTTAAAACATAATCATGGTCAGCAATTATTCAGTTTATACTTAGAACCAAGTTCTCCATTGAAATACAAGCATCTCTAACTCATATGTTTTTCTTAGAATCCTCAGCACTTATTCAAGAGTTTCCTGATATACAGTAGATGAAACTAGATGCTAATGGTCTAAGGGTGTATAAAAATACAGGCATTCTGAGCTGCGTCCAGCCATTTGGAATGCAGCAGATAATAACAAACATGAATCAGTCACAGGCCGGGCATGGAAGTCTGATTAAGCAGAGACCAGAACGTGATGACCACATACAGAGTTTCAATAAAGCTCTGACTTAAGCTCTGAAAGGTACACTATAAAATAATATAATTAAGAGAAACACACACACACACACACACACACACACACACACACACACACACACACACACACACACACACACACACACACACACACACACACACACATAAACACACATACACAAACTATGGTTCAAACTGGCTATGAAATTTATTCAATGTTATTCAATGTTATAGAGATTTTCATGGATTCAAAGATTATTCTCTTTCCTTTACAGTTTATACACTACTACGTTCTATTGGTAGCAGATATCCATTAGGAAATAAGGTCTATCAATAACAAGAACAAGATACCAAGTTTGGCTTTCCTGATTACAAAAGTTATCTCAGTAATTATCACTGTACATGTTATCAGCAGGACTCTTCTCTGTACTTTCTGCTTGAGAGATTAAGGTACGTGTGTTCAGTTTACCTAAATTGTACTTGATGGTTATCATGATTTACAATATGGAATGATCTCCTAAACATACTTCCAGAAAACAAAAATAGCCCTTCATTCATATTTCTGTATACCTACATATACACATTTCATTTAAATTACATATAAAAGAACATATGCTCATCTTACACACAAAAAATACATACACAAACACATACACCAGCACAGAAACAAAGAAAGAGAGACAGAGGTAAAGAGATTTACCTTGCCTACCACCAAAGGGAAATTTGTGTGTACTTGTAATTTAGCAAAAGTACAAAAGAACAATTCAGTCATGTGGGAATATGGAAACATATTGCTGTGATCATTCAGCCCTGAGGTGATGTTCTAAGAAAGTGCTGATCATGTAAGTTAATACTGCTTGTGGAAAGCTTTAACTTACGTATCCAATTTATTCTCAAGTTAAAAGTATCTTCCCAAATGATCTGGCTGTCAAATCCCGATATACAAAGTAAATACCATTTCCGCGGTTGGAAGGGTAGCATAGCTTTGACCTCCTTATTGCGCCATAGGATTCTAACCTCTGTGTCATCAGTTCAAGATGGAACAAAAGCCAACTTTCAGCATAGCCAGGGCCAACTGCAAGTCAAAGGTAGGGGAAGGAGAAGTCACGTTTCCTTAGCTACACTTCTATAGGTCTCCATCCTCATTCTCAACACTACAGAAATCAATAAAATTAAAGAAAATTATTTTATTTATCATTATTATTATTTTAAAATTCCCTATAGAGTGTGTCTGCTCAGCAGGGAGAGACAGAGAGAGAGAGAGAGAAAGTGAGAAAGCAAGTCACCAACTCTGGGACTCAAATAGCCATGTGGGAGTCCAGCACCTTAACCACCACGCCACCAGCTGGCCCCAGGGAAAGAATCATTTTAGGCATCTTCAGTGAATAAGTTTATCTATTTGTAAATGAGAATCATTTTATTGAATTCTTCTCTGTCTAAATTAATAAACATATACAACTTACTACATACACTGAGAGACATAATAAAAGACTTTAACATATAAACAGAAAGCTTGAGCAACTGATTAAACATAAAAAAAAGATCACTGTCAGAGATCAGTATCATCATTTAATTAATTCATTTGAAAATTACGAATGAATTCTTAAGAGAAGAAAACCTCTGGGGCAGAATCCTAAGAAAAGGATTGACCAGGTGACCCAGTAGATATTTTACCTCTAACTCTTTAGATTATATGACAAATGTATAATTAAAATTATGCACAATTACAAAATGCACAGTATAATTTAAATTATGCATAATTACAAGTACATGTGTATAATTAGGATTATGTATAATTACCTAATTATAAAAATGCTCATATTTCTGAGACATGTATCGATGTAACTATACCAAGTATTATTTTCTGTCATGAGAAAAGGGGAATGTATTTTAAAAAATAATTTAATTACTATAGAGCATATGCACTCATTGGAAAGAGACAAGGGCATGGGGAGGACAGAGAAAGCACCCCTAGAGAGGATGACCATACTGTCATCCCTTTTTCTTCTTTCTCCTTTTAGAATTTTGGGCATGTACACACCTGTACCTGGCACGCTTTTCAAGGAGCTAGATCTGGGACTTGAACAAAAATCAGCCACATGGGATCTAGCCTCCTTAACCACCACACCATACGGGCTTGTGTATCTTAAATTTTTAGAAATTACTTTCCATACATTCTTTTTGCTGACTCAGTAATAGGAAGTGAAAGTTTAGTTGTATATTTGGGAAGGTTCTGATTCATCTAAATGACTAGGCAAGTTCTCTTCCTTTTCAAGACTAAAATAAAATAGTTTCCTTAATATATCCTAATTTTTAAAAGAAGTTTTGCCTTAGGGCACGAGTGACAGAGTCAGTGAGAGGGAAAGTGAGAAATCACCCTCCAGGGGGTATGGCCACGCTGCAATCCCTTCTCCATTCTCCTCACAAGATCTTGGGCATGTATGCACCCACACTTGCACTCACACCAACACCCAGTGTAAATTTCAAGCCACCAGATCCAGAACTAGAACTACAGTTGGCCATCTGGGAGTCCAGCAACAAAATTGCTAGGCTATCTACTGGTTCCTATATCCAATTTTTAATCTTAAATGGTCTGCCTGAATGCATAAGTTTTATTATCTTCAAGGTACATTAATAGAAAGTACTAAAAAGAAAATGCTCAACATACATATTTTTTATTAAATTCAAAAACAATTAGAATTATGGGGGCTTTCTTTTTTCACATCCTGTGTCTGATTTTTTTCTAATTCCATAAACCTAACTCAAGTTATTGGTGCATTTTATGGTTCAGATACTTCTGAAGCTTGAAGGGAAACGGAGGGGCCAGAAGGTGGTTTGGTGGTTAAGGGCACTGGACTCCTACATGGCCTACCACAGTTAGAATCCCGGACCCGGTGGCTTGCTTTCTCACTCTCACTCTCTCTCTCTCTCTCTCTTCCTCCCTGGTCAAATTGAAATTAATTAATTAATTAATTAATTTAATTCAATAATTCTTTAAATAAAAAAATGAAAGGAAATGGAAAGTGTCTATTAAGAACTTCAGTCTTCAGATATTGGACAAAATGAATGAATTCTTTGTACCTTGCTATTCAGCCTTACAATTAACATTATATCTTATTCTCATATAACTTTAAAGTTCAGATTATGTTTATCTAACTTTAGACAATAAAAGTGTGAAAAAAAAGTCCAGTCATAAAATCCCAATAGAAATGTTTTTGATCCTCAAAAATATGTTTCCATATGCAAAAAAGTATCTAATTAAATATCTTGATAGCTGAATGCTCTTTAATACACAAAAATGAAATCGTTCAAATGTTGATATAGACTTGAATACCTAAATAAATTATTTATAAAATTGAACGTTATTCAGCATTGAGAATGGAGCAATTATAAGTACTGCATGGAATAATTACAAAACAAATTTTGGATAGAAGGAGCCAGACATAAAAGAATATGAGAGAACTTCAAAAAGTTTGTGGAAAATGGAATTAAAGCAAGGTTATTTTTGTGTAAAAAAATACTAAAATCCATGTAATTTTTCACATAATGCATACTTTCCATGAAGTTTTTAAAGATTTTGATGTGTGAGATTATGGCTCCATTTTTGCCAACTTCAAATATGTAAAACATACATAGGATGTTTAGTCAGGATGTTGATTATTAGACTATTTTTTTTTCTTTTAACAGGTTCTTGCTGCCTCCTGGTTCTCCTGCTGCAGCCACTATCCCCAGCATTTAGATTAGAACAGGAGTTGAACCATGACTTCCCATAATGACCCAGTCTACAGAGTCTTAGCAACACATGTAACCTAATATGACTGAACTAATAGCACTTTTTTTTTTCTTTTTTAATATCAGGAGTGATTTCACAGGTGGGTACACTTCCTGTTAATTCCCTAAGAAGTACATTTATAATATAGAAGCTCTTTAGCATGTGGATTATACTTCAATAAAAAGTTACAAATACAATTTATAAAGGACCCCACAAAGTAAAAATCAAGGGTCAAAGTTATATGCCAAATGACTATCCAGTAATATTTTTAAGAGAAATTTTTTCTATAAGTAATGTGCACTCATTGGAGAGAGAGAGAAAGAAAGAGAAACATAAAGTGAGAAATCACGTCATAATATTTAAGTTAAGGAAAGGAGGTAAATAAACAATCATCTCTCAAGAAATTTACCAACTCTTCTGATGAAGGGTTAGCACATTTAGAGTTATTCCAGGATAGTTGTAGTATTATAGATGCAGAAGTATGGCTTTGCTATTCTCAGTTCAGTAAAAAGTATGATTTAAGAAAAGGCATATGGATGCCATGTTGAGAGAGGGTGGATTTGTAATGTTAAAATGTAGATGTCAACTTGACTAGACTACAGGTGCCAAGATAATTGATCAACTATTATTCTGACTGATTCTGCAAGAAATTTTCTGTGAAAACATTTTTGAATAAAAGAAATGTTTTAATTGGTAGATTGAATTAAGTAGATTGCACTTCCTAATTTTTATGGGCCTCAGTCAGTCAGTTTAAGGCCTGACTAGAACAAAAAGAAGGACCTTTTCCTGAGTAAGATTGAATCCTTCCTGATGACTGCCTTTGAACTAGGACATCATTTTTTCCCGCCTTTGAACTGGAACTGAACTACTGGTTCTTCCTTAGTCACAGGCCTGCTTGCCTTTGAACTAGAATGACACCATTAGCTCTCCTGATTCTCAGGCCTTTTGGTTTGGAGAAGAACTACACTATTGACAATACTGTGTCTTAGGCCTTTGGATTAGGACTGAAACTATATCATCAGTTCTCTTGGGTCTGTAGTTTGCCGACTCACACTGCCATCATCCTATCACATTACTTAGTCTCCATAATTAAGCGAACCAGTTCTTTAAAATTAATTAACTAAGAAATAAAATAAATATCCTATTGGGTATGTCTCTCTAGAGACCTCTGACTACTACATCCACATCCATACTTTTCTTAAGCCATATTTCATAAGAAAATGAAAGCAATAGCAAGGCCATACTTCAGCATCTGCTACATTTATCCTGAGAAGAATTCTAAATGCACTAATCTCTTCCTCAGAGAGGGTGGTAAAACTCTTGAAAGATGATTGCTCATCTACTTGTTATTTATAACTTATCCATAACGTGCTGACATGTGTAAACTCTTATGACTTTGCTCTTGATCATAGATTTAAGTAGTAAAAATGACTCAGGGGCTTGGTGGTTGTGACCTTACACGCACACAATGCCACAATTTTACGTCACCTTCAGTATGGCAAATAATGACATTTTTTTTTAATCACAATATAAATAGGACAAAGAAAAGACAACTTCTTATTTTAAACAGACACCACCATGCAAACCTTAATAAAAGATTTGAGTTTTTTAACTATATTTATGCCATTTCTTGTCCTTATTATAGAATGACTTCTAGCTTGAAATCGTATTTTGATATATATTTATCCACTAATGGTTTGAAGTAGAATGGTGTTTGCAGAATATTTAAAAATATATCTCCATGACTATAGCCCTTGTGTGTTTTTTATATTGGTTTCAGTTACTAAAACTACACTATTTACAGTGTTTTAATTTGCTGACTTTGTCCTTAAGCCCAGGATAGTTTCTGACTTTACTATTTATATAACACTCTATTTAAAGAAATACTTCACTCTGAGATTTCTTTTTATCATCTGCTCCTTTTTTGTTATCACCACTTCCATAAAAATGACTGATTAAAATTAGTCATTTCTATAAGTAGCATTAGTATCTGGAATCCTTCAGCGTACTTCAAAATAAAAGTTCAGAAAGCAATTACCAAGCTCAGATTCCAGTTTTTTCTTTATTATTCACAAAATTCACAAGATATGGGAGAAAAATAATAACCCAAACTGATTCTTAGGTATTTAATTACATGTACATGTCTACACCCAAATGTATCTTCTGCTCCAAACATGGGAATTATAATCAACATGATACCATCCTTCTTGCACTCACAGCAAGCAAATTCACAGGAAGTTACAGGCGCCTTGAGGGGATATTTATTCTTCTGTTGACAATTATCATCATCAAATTTGCTATATGAATGTTATTTCATCTCTTAAATTTCTTTGTTCTCATTGCATTACTTAATTCACATGATTCATTCCATACTACATTTGTTTCAAATAAATGCATTATTGTGCACATGTTCTACAAAATTTTGGATAATGGCCCTTTTGTCCTATTCAGATATTTGTACAGAATAATATTGGGAAAATTAAAATGTGGAGGATTGATTTGAAGTGATTCATCTAGTATCCAACACATTTTGAAAAAATGAATTTTGACAGTGAAAATTGTTCAGTATTTTACTTGATTACAATTAATACATAAAATCATTTACATTATAGAATGACTTACAATAGTGCTTATAACAACAGAGGAGTATAACAAATAAATTATCCTTTTTTTTTTCCAAAAGTGTAACATTTACCCATTCAAAAAGACACACTAAGTTCATTGGTAAACAAATCAATGTGGCCTTGGAATCATAAGTTCTCCCTGCAGTTCGACCTACTTGACACATTGCTAACCTATCAGATAATTAGAAGGACACATCAGTGCTAGCTATTTAAAGCAGTTTGGGATAATAGATTCATTGAGTATGTATAAAACACCCAGTTCATGAAGTAAAAAAACAAACAAGTAGTTCAAGGAGAGGAAGGAGACTATATGAAACATAAGCTGTTATCTGCCAAGTAATCTGCATTTTGTAGGCAGTTGTCAAATTTGATTAATTGTGAGTTCAGGAGAGAGCCAGTACACAGCCGCCCTTGTTAGATTCAGAAATTTGCTATGCCCTTCACCCACAGTTAGCATAGCTCTGCTTACGTATTTGACTTCTCAGGCATTGCATTTAGATTCGAAGCCTCACCCGCAAAGGCACAATGAACTTAGTTATCTTTCCCATGGGAAAGAACAAGAGTTAGACTAGAAGCAGGGCTTGGAAACATCCATTCACATCGGCAAGGATATCAAAATCATTTTGCAAGAGAGGTATTTTTACATTGCTTTCATAGTTTAAAGGAATATGCAGCTTTTTTTTTTTTTCTGGACAAAGATTACAATGAAGCAAGATACAGGGAGATGGAGTGCAATTGCTAGAAGAATGAGAAAAGTTACATTGAAAGAAAACTCTGGAGTCACCAAAGTAGAAAGTATGAATCATGCCCTTGGTAGGAATACTATTTCTCAGTTTCATTGCAGGTCAGGTTATGTTTCTGGGTATTCTACCAGATGTATTGTCACAGTTAATGATCATCTACTTTAACAGTAGCCTGTGATATTTGCAAATTCTCATTTCTCCCCTTATTAAAAACACTTTAAAGATTATATCTGTGGAACACTGCCAGACACTCCATGTGTATATGTGCTCAATATTTGATTTTATTCATTGGAAATGGAAAGAGAATGAGTTGCCGAACACAAATGGAAGCAAAATCTCTGATGACAGCATAAGCTTGATTTTCCAGCTAATCTATGTATGTATTAAATGTGTGATTTTGGACAAGTAACTTAAACACCTGAATCTTTCCTAAAAGAACAATACTATAGGACAGTATCTAAATCACAAGCTGATAGAAATGTTTAAATGTAACATATGAACGATGGTTAGCACAGTTCCTTGAAGACAGTTCCCAATAAATGCTATTTATTTATCCATTTCTATTTTAGAAGTTTTTGCTTTAGAGCACGTGTGCTCACTGGAGATAGAGAGAGACAGAGACAGAGAAAGACAGACAGAAAGCGAGAAATCACCCCCCGGGGGGATGACCACGCCGCAATCCCTTCTCCTCCTGGGATCTTGCCCCACGTGATTTTTAAGCCACTGGGTCCAACACTCAAACCGTGATTGGCCATGTGGGAGTCCAGTGAGTTAAGTACTACTCCATCAGCAGGCCTGTGCTTTTGTGATTTTAATATTCTTATCATAGTTATTATTTTAATTCTTTCGTTCTACTTAAAAAGCTTCCAAGAATATGTTTTCTTAGGTTCTCAGTAAGTTTTTCTTTAATAAATAATTAAAAGTTCTGGATGGTGGTGTGTATGGTAGTAAAGCAAGATGCCCTGAAGCTGACTCACGTGGGATGCTTTGGATTTAGAGAAGAATTCTTCCCGTGCCTTTTCCATCTTCTAAAGAGTCTTGGCCTTCCTTGACCCCTCAGGGCTCCATAAGACTCTGATACCTGCTTTGCCATCACGCCTCCTCTCACTCTGACTTTTTGCCTCACTCTTTGCTTAGGACCTGAGCAATCACATGTAATTCACCTGGACAACTCAAGATAACTTCCCCATCTCACAGTCTGTGGCTTAATCACATCTATAACGTCCCTTTTGCCATAAAAGGCAACATAATCCTTGATTTCAGAGATTCAGTTATACAAATCCTTTTTGGGGTTAGAGGCATTATTTTTGTCCCTCAAGTTCTTTATAACTCAATTCTTCTCATATCTTCCAGTTGTTGGTGTAATGTATTTTCTTGGTGAGATCTTCAATGATAATAATAGTCTATCATTCTCCAGTGTTTCCCTAGATGCTTTTTTGATATTATTCTGTGTAAGGTATCTTGCAGGACACCAATATCAGTGCTTTCCTCATAGGCATGGCCATCACCACCAACGTGATATATACTTTATTTCCTCATTTCTATTCTTATATCCTTTCATGAGCTTTATCCCCAAAACTATGCCAATATATATGTTCTTGCATCAGAGCTGTTTGCTTAAAAATCCTGAACTAGCAGTAACAAAAAACCTAAAATTCAATACCCTGAAATACAATTCAAAACCAACTCCTTTTAATTACTATTTAAAGTAAGTACATTAAAGTACGATCAATGGTCTCAATTAAGAATTTTATGGGAACCAGCAGTTAGCGTAATGACTATGTCGCTGGACTCCCATGTAGTCGACCGCAGTTCACGTCCCGGACCCGGTGGCTTAAAACTCACGCCGGGCATGTGTGCGTGCATGCCCAAGATCCCGAGAGGAGAATGGAGGAGAAGGGATTGGGGAGTGACCATCCCCCCTGGGGGGTGATTTCTCGCTTTCTGTCTCTAATGTCTCTCTCTGTCTGGCTGGCAAGCACACGTGCCCTATAGTGAAAATCTCTCCCCCCCCCAAAAAAAAGAATTTTATTATCCAGAATTTAGGAAGTTTAATTTTATTAAATAAATATCATGCTTTCTTATCTCCACAACCTTGCTAATTTTGTTTTAAAAAAAAATGCCATCGTAGTTTTCTAAGGTTCAATATCAATACCTTTGCAAGTCGATTCAACTGGATGCAACTCGTCTATCCTTGTATCTTCTCTCTCTCTCTCTCTCTCTCCCTCTCTGCAGGTGTGTAAGGGTGTCTGTGTCTGTTTCCAGCTCAGTCTTTTTCTCTGCCATTTGAAACTACAGCAGGAAGACCTTAGTCTACAGCAAAGAGAATGAGCCTCATCATGAACCAAATTGGTTAACACCTTGACCATGGACTCCTCAGTCTTCACAACTCAGTTAATGGTATATTTGTTATAGCATTCCAAACCAATTAAGGCACACAATGAATTTTCAATATAAGCATTAATCAGGAAGTTATTTTTCTAGTGAACTGCCTAAATTCTGAATTCATGAGTGAAATCATGGTCCACTAGGCCCAGATGATAGTATAAGAAATCAAACAAAAAGAAAAAGGGTCTGAATTTAAAAAGCTAAAATTGGTATATTGGTCTCTGTGGTCTAATTGTAAACATCAAAGAACCTTATCAGAAAAAAAAAAAAGTTTTGTTTTGTTTTCTTTTGTTTTTTTTTTTGATAGAAGCAGTCTTGAATCAGTCAGGCTTGGTGTTTATTCTGACTTTGCTGCTTAAGCAATATATTACATTGGCTATATGGCTAATATTTGCAACCTTTAATTCATCCCTTAATTTATTATTTACACATGTTGTTGATAAATACATTCCACATAGATTTTTGTAAGAAAGAACATATGCAAAATATTCATGTCAACACTCACTGAATTTATGTTTTAAAGATGCTTTTTTTTTTTTAAATTTGCTATAGGATGCATGTGGACACCAAAGAGAACCAGTGAGAGAAAGAGAAAGTGAGAAACCACCCCCACAAGGGGTACCCAGCATGTTTTTAAAGCCACCAGGTATGGGACTTGAACCTTGCAGTTGGCCATGTAGTATTCAGCTACCTTAACCACCACGCCATCAACTGGCACAAGGAAATATCTTTAAAGCAAGGGGTGGTGGTACCAAACTTCACTCCTTAACTTCTGAACCATACAGAAAATCTGGTTCTATTGCCCAGGAAACACAGTCCAGATGACACACAATTTCAGTGACATGGGAAAGACAAGGCACCCTGTAAATATTTCTGAGATTCTAGATTTCTGGTTACTGTTGTATCATGTTTAAGTGTAAAACTGAAGTTAATTTTGTCTACTAAAAATGAACATGAAAAAACTACTTAGCAAAGGGATTCTCTTATTAAGCCTGAATTTCTCTGTCTCTTTCATTTTTCTCTCCAAGTAAGTGAAAAAAATCATGGCATAATCACTTGTCCCATTCTCTCTCCATGAGTTTCAAAAAGAGATGATTTTCAATGATGTTGTCATGAGAAAGTAAGGAAACTTCTAGCAATATTGATAATATTTATTTTAAGCATTGTCTAGTGATAACTTTTGTATGTGTCCCTATGTGTTCCTGCAAATATTAATGTAGGTAATATGTTTTAAATTTCAAAGCAATAAGGTTGCATTAAAAAAAAACAAATGATAAAAAATTTTTGATTATTTTAAGAGAAAATCGACATCTCATAATAAATGTTGTTAGTAAATAACTAGAAGGACCATGTTATAACTACCCAATTTTTAAGAATCTTTGATAAATATTTTCTCAAAACTATTTCAATTATTTGAAATATCTACTTTATAAATATTTGTTATAGCTGTTGAAGTATCTTCAGTGTGCTCTAAAACTCTGTTATATAGAATTTAAATATTTTACCAATAAATGTATTAAAACCTGCCTGACATAGAACACTAAGAATTATAAGGGCTTTGGCTTCTGTTACAATGAAGTGTAAATATTCCATCCGAAACACATTGCAATTTGAATTCTTCTTGAACTAGTTAGTCACTGACAAACTAGCATGTGTGAAAGGAAGCTTACCCTTTAGACCTGTGCTGAAATCAAAAGAACACAACTGTTTAACAAAGAAAGAATTAAAGTTTAACAGCAGTGCTTTGTCTGCAGGGAATTCTACTATTGCTTGTGAAGGAGATTCAGGGAGACAGTTATCAAAACACAACAAGTTGACTGAAGTTTGTAAATTAATTTAGCAATTGCTATGACAAAGCTACGGGCATAGAGCTAGCTAATAAAATGTGTCAATCATGTGGTCTTCAAATAAAGGTGCACAAGAACTGTTCCTGTAGACTTTAATGGTGCTGCAATGTTTAATCTTTGCTTCCAGACATAACCTTGAATAATAAATCTCAGGTAGTTTTCTGGGAAAGGAGAACTTAACACAACTAAACAACTGTCATATTTCCAGTACTTTGCTTTCTACTTTACCTTTCTGTTTGATGTTTTCTAGATTTTTAAATTAATATGATAATAAAACCACTGGGGGGGAAACAGCAGTTAGCGTAATGGCTATGTCGCTGGACTCCCACGTAGTCGACCGCAGTTCGCGTCCCAGACCCGGTAGCTTAAAACTCACACCAGGCGTGTGTGCGTGCGTGCCCAAGATCCCAAGAGGAGAATGGAGGAGAAGGGATTGCGGCGTAACCATCCCCCCTGGGGGGTGATTTCTCGCTTTCTGTCTCTCTGTCTCTCTCTGTCTGTCTGGCAAGCACATGCGCCCTATAGCAAAAACCTCTCCAAAAAAAAAAAAAAAAAAAACGTTGGGGTTTTATAGAGATATGGAAATACCACATTTAGACAGAAAATATGAACTCTTAAAAATTCTGCCAAGTATATTAATATGTTATAATATGTTACATATATTATATAAATAAAATAAATATCCACTTAGAAATACAACTGTAAATAATAAAGAATAAAATAATCTAGCATATTAATTTAACAATTTAATAAAAATATTTTATTCTCACTTCAGTAAAATCTATAGAAGTAGCATAAAGTTGTAGCCCTATCTTGTTTAATCTAAATAAAGATTTCATATTCTTACAATAAATACTATAATTACAACACAGATGATAAGATAAATGAGGCCACCACCTGCAAATCATTATGTTTTAAAATAGAGTCCTATTAGAATAAAATAAAATCTTTAGAATAGATTTAAATATTCTAAATACTCTACACCCGTAAATAGAGCTTTAGTTGCAAATATACATATTAAAGAAGCATAGATGTCATAAACAATCTTCGACAATTTTTTATGAGTAAAATAATGACCTACATTATTTTTAGTTTTTATTGCAGAAGATGATATCATATCTCCTAAAAAAAAGTTAAATTTTCCCATTCTGACTTTCAGAATTCCAGGGTTTTATGGTTTCTGTTTTTGTTTTTTCTTTATTTGGAGAGGTTTTTTTTACCTTAGGAAGTATGCTCAAGAGAGAGAAAGACAGGGACAGTGAGAGGAAAAGTGAGAAATCACTACAATCCTTTGTCCTCCTGGGATCTTGGGCATATATGCACACACATAAGCCCGGCGTGTGTTTTAAGCCAACAAGTCCAGGACTTGAACTGCATGAGCCCGGCGTGTGTTTTAAGCCGACAAGTCCAGGACTTGAACTGCAATTGGCCATGTGGGAGTCCAGCAACATAACTACTATACCATCTGCTGGACCCCAGAATTTTAGGTTTTAAAGAGAATGAAAAAGGTATGCAAAATACGTATACAAGCCCAGACTGAAGAACTAGGTTAATAGCTCACTGAGCTGCAGTGCTGGAGCCAAGTAGACCTGAATGCATGCCTGATATCCTGACTAGCTGGATGACTGGGAGAAGAGGATCTCTGTTATACAACCCTGTCAGGGATGCCTAACTTTCTCTCCTTTCTTTATAAATAAAAAAAAAAAAACTTTAAAGAATACGTACAATATGTTACCATACAATTAAATTCAGAATACATTTTTAATGGTCAGAACAGTTAAAATCTATTGCTTAGTAATTTGCAAAAACACAATGAATTGTTATTAACTACAGTCACCATATTTTGCAACAGATCTTTTGAACCTACTTTTCTGGTCTAATTAAAATTTTGTGTACTTTGACCAACATCTCTGAATTCCTCTCCTGAGCTCCTTTGAGCATTTTCTGTATACATATTTTAACGTATACAATGTATACATATTTTAAAACGATGTGCTATACATAATAAATATATATGATCTTCGTTTGTCAAACAAAAATCCATACCCATGGGAGACTTCAGTGCATTGCATCATGATTTGACATACAACCTCCTATTTTATATTTTACTGTTTCTTGTATTCCCAGTAAGAAACCTAATCCTAGTGTTCTAGTTTTTATATTAAAAATGGTGTTTAATTCAACTGCGTACCTGGGTTTGACTGGTCTCTCTCATACTCACACTGCAATCAACCTATTTTTCCTTGGTCAGTATCCCAGGGCCACATGTTCCATCATTTAGCAGCTCTGAGTATTGGCAATTTTCCCTTGAAATATGACCCTATCTCCAAATTCATTATATTAATTACATTATCATCTGGTCACAGCTGTTGTTGATTGTTCATTTTCCTTATGAACATTTAGCTGAAATTATTTAATATGTATTCTGCATTACAGAGCTAGAAAGCACAACCACTATCTGGCCCCTCCTGGATTACCACCAATGGGCTACTTCAGTGGCTACGATTGTAGTAAGTGGACATGTGCTTCTCTACTTTGTTGCATGGTAAAATACAAACATATATGTGTCTGGGTATGTATCTCAACCCTTTTCCCCAAAGTTTAAATATATAAACAATAAGTTAACAAAAGAAAACACCAAATCCATCATCTAGTATCCAGTGGCCTAAGTGTTCTCATTGTTACTGCCAGTTTGCACCAGGTTTCTAAGTCATATTTACACACGTAATAATGTATATCTGAAGGCAACCAACTTAAGATAGCACTCAAATTAAATAGAAGACACACACATTTATCTTTCGTTTTCCCATATATTTTTTGTTTCCTTGATGTGATTTATTGTCCATTCCCTCACCGTGACTACCAGGGGATAAATATAAACTCTGACCTCCAAACATTACTTTCTTTTCTTGTTTCCCATGGAAAGCAGTGGAGTGCAGAGGTTGAGTTCATGGCCTCCACAGTCAACTGGGTTTAAATCCTGATTCTTAGTAAGTTTTATCCTTAAAAAAAAAAAAAAAAAAAAAAAAGATTTTGCCTAACCCCAGTCAGAATGGCGAAGAATAAAAAAATAAAACAAAATAAAAAATTATAAGTGCTAGCGGGGATGTGGTGAAATGGGAACATTACTACATTGTTGATGGAATGTAAATTGGTCCAGCCACTGTGGAGAACAATATGGAGGTCCTTCAAAGACCTTCAAATAGAACTACCATATGATCCAGCAATTCTACTCCTGGGTATCTGCCCAAAGGATAGCAGAACACTTAGTCAGAAAAATGCTTGCACAACTATGTGTATTGCAGCACTATTCATGTTTGCTAAGACATGGAAACAATGCAAATGTCCACAAACGGATGAATGGATTGAAAAAGTGTGGCACAGTTACTCCATGGAATATTATTAAGCCATCAAAAATAACAAGGCCCTGGAATTTAATAGAAAGTGGACAAATATGGAAGATTTGTTGCTGAGTGAAGCAAGGCAGGCTATGAAAGAGAGGGATTATTGTTTTCTCCAAATAACATATACTGACTATCCACACTCTATGGTAGAGACTGAAAGACTAAAGGACATAAAAGCATTAAAAACTGTTATGGACACTAGAGACAAAGTGGAAGGTGAGTGTGGGAGGGGAAGAGGGCAGAAAAGGAAATTTGGGGAAAAAATGGAGAGGCAAGATATTTGTGGAACACAGATATGGTTTATTATCTGTTGATGAGGATATGCATAGTATTCTCGACTGCACTGAGATGTATATCATGCTGCATAAAGTTTCTTTACAATCTAAATGATGTATAGCGATTGAATATATAAATAATAATAATAATAAAAAAATTAAAATTAAAAATAAAGATTTTGCCTTAGGGCATGTGCACTTGCTGGAGAGAGAGAGAGAGACAGAGACATTCAGAGGGCAAGTAAGACATCAACGCCACCCCCCTCCCAAGGGAGGATGGCCATAGCTCAATCCCTTGTCACCCATTCTCTTCCTGGGATCCTGGGCACACACACACACATGTGCCCGGCATGAGTTTTAAACTACCAGGTCTGGGACTCAGACTGCTGTCGGCCATGTGGGAGTCCAGCAACATAATCAGCCATCTGCTGGCCCTGGCTTTTAATCTCGCTGTGCCCTAGTTTCCTCAGCTGTTACAATAAAATAATGATATTGAGACCTTGCTCACAAGGTTGTTAAGAGGGCACAGTGTGCTAATATATGAAAGATGACACTTGGCATAATATCTGGCACATGGCAGTCTCTCAGTAAATGTTAGGTTTTATCCTTCTTTAATTCATCTTATATTGATATTTTACTTTGTGGTTTGCAAAGCACTTCCTCAAATGCCATTGCATTTGATAGAAGCAAATAAGATTCATTTTTCCTACTTAAAATATGATAAAATATTACTCTGTGAAAGATGAAGGGTTATGTTTTTCCTTTTATTTCCTTATTTTTATTTATTTTTTTCACATTCAATCACTGTATATCTTTTTTTTTTTTTTGAGATGTTTTCAGTATAGGGCGCATGTGCTCGCCAGACAGAGAGAGACAGAGAGACAGAAAGCGAGAAATCACCCCCCAGAGGGATGGTCACGTCACAATCCCTTCTCCATCTCCTCTCGGGATCTTGGGCACGCACGCACACGCTCCCGGTGTGAGTTTTAAGCCACCGGGTCCAGGACGCAAACCACGGTCGACTATGTGGGAGTCCAGCAACACAGCCATTACGCTAACTGCTGGTTCCCAATCACTGTATATCTTTACAGCATACAAAATGAATTTTCCCAGCATTAATACACTGTATAATAGTCCAGTCAAAGATATTACCATACCATACACATTATCATCAACAGTTAATTTTCCATTTTTGTATCCCTTAAATGTTTTGTTACATCCCCGCCCTCCAAAAAGGATGTCCTTTATGTCCTCTTCATAAAGGGTGAAAAAACCTAAATAGCTAAAGATGAAGGTAGAGTGCAATTAAAGATGAAATCAGGAAACAATATTTACATTTCATATCCAAAAGAGTAATGCTCAAAGTCAGAATAGAGAAAATATGACTGATTTTCCAAGATGAAATGGTACAGTAAAGAAAATCTTTTTTTTTTCTTTTTTTGGAGAGGTTTTTTGCTATAGGACACATGCGCTCGCCAGAAAGACAGAGAGACAGAGAGACAGAAAGCTAGAAATCACGCGCCCCCAGGGGTGATTGCCACACTACAATCCCTTCTCATCCATTCTCTTCTTGGGATCTTGGGCACACACATGCCTTGTAGCAAATTATAAAAAATATATATATTTTTTCAAATCAAGTGTCCATTTCCCCTGGGGGGATGGTCACACCACAATCCCTTCTCCTCTCTTCTCCTCTTGGGATCTTGGGCATGCACTCACACACGCCTGGCATGAGTTTAAGCCACCAGGTCCGGGACTCGAACCACGGTTGACTACATGGGAGTCCAGCAACATAGTCATTACGCTAACTGCTGGTCCCAAATCTCTTAAAGTCTCACATCTGGGAAGTTTGACAAGCCTATCTTTTCAATATATAAAATTTAGAGCAACAAAATACTGTAACGGTGGGGCCAAAGGGGTGGAGTCACTGAAGTTTCAGTGATTCATTATACTGGCTCCTCTTTAGACAGGTTATTATTTATTTACTTGTTTACTTTCTGTACTTTACTCCTTTTGTCTACGTAATGAAGAAACTAATAAGGTTTCTTGGAGAATTAAATTAAGGTTGGCAAAGTGCCTAGAATAGTGACTGGGATAGTGTGTGTGCTATTTATGTGTTTGTTAAATAAATAGAGTAAGATGAAGAGAAAACTGGCATAAAAACATTTTAGAATTAGTTTTCAATTTAGCATCAAGTCACGAAAATTGGGAGGTTTACAGAAAAAAAAATTTTTAATTAGTGTGAATAAACCTAAGTTGTTGAATACATGAAACTATAATATAGAGTCTCATATTTCACAGATATTCTAATAAAATTGAAAAAAAAAATCAGATGTCCCTTGGCTAGCAGGTGGCATGGTCGTTAAGTAGTTAGAATCCCACATTGCCAACTGTGGTTCGAGTCTCAAACCTGGTGACTTACTTCCTCACTCTCTCTCTCTCTTTCTCTCTGTCTCTTTCTTGTGAGCTCACAATTACCTGTAGCAAATTATAATTTTTTTAAAATCAAGTGTCCATTTAGGAATCTGCATATTAGTAAACACTAAGTAATTATGATCCACACATTTTGAGAAAACCTGCTGTGAAATAGTATGAATAAGTTATCCAATACCAAGTCACCACATTTATATTTATTTTTATCGTTGTCCCTTTTTCACTCCAAATGACGCCTATTTTTCAACAGGGAAGGAGAAAATTGGAGCAGTCCAACTGCTACAGAAAATGTCTCTCCTTTCTCTCCTTTAACATGACCAAGTAAGTAGTTTAGCTTTGTGGATTTTTGCCAGCTGTGTTTAGCAAAGGAGAAATCTGACCATGAATAAAAAGAGAAATACTTAGGAGGGTGGAATCCTTCTTCTACTCAAACTGTGAAATATAAGTGTGATCTCTTCCAAGTTACAGTTGAAATGGAAAGTGGTTTTATGGCTTCAAAACTGATACAGAGCAAAAGGAAGGACAACTGAACATGCTGCTCCAGCGACTGGAAGCCTCTAATCATCAGTGGCACAGACTCCTCCATGACAGCGGAGCCACACACAGCAGGTGTTTCTCTGAAAAGGAGTTGTTGACTCTGAGAAGAGTTCGCTTCTGTGACTCTAGCACCTCTAGCCAAGCAATTTTCAAAATCTCACAGGAACTATATTTACACCTTGAACAACATGTTTAATTTTTTGCAACATAGGATTGCCTGTTTTGTTTTGCTTTGTTTTAGGTTTTTGCCATATGGCATGAGCACTCACAGGGATGGGGGAGGAGACAGTGAGAGGGAAGGTTAGAAGTCACCCCATACAACAATCCCTTTTCCATTTTCCTTCTAGGATTGTGGACATGCACTTACAGGTGCCTAGCATGATGTCGGAACCACCAGGTCTAGTCTAGGACTCAAACCACCTTTCTTTCCTCATGTGGGATGTGGGAGTTCATCACCTTAACCACTACACCACCTGCTGGCCCTAGACTGTATTGTCAGAGGTTATTTTGAGAGTTTTGGTTAACCATAGATATTGTAAAATGCATACAATATTAAACTTTTAACTGCACATAGTGACTGAAAACGTATGCCTCCAAAATATATTTACCTCTTCTATTTGCAGAACTTAGAATTAAGTGCTTTTCATGATTCAGTGCTCATAGATCTGTTGTTGTAATACTTCTACCGTGTGAAATGTGCTCATTTCTCTCTGCTACAGAAAACGATCATACCCCACTATAGGCAGTCTGTTACCTAGAGTTTATAATCGATATAGTTTATCAGATGTAAATTATCAGGTCTCTGTGTATTTGTATATAAATTATGGCTCTTTCTAAATAAGTACTTCTCCATTCCAAAGAAGATGTAAGGAGACTTAACCTACTTCTTATTTAGAGATCTCTCTCTCTCTCTCTCCTTCTGTCTTTTCTCTACTCTTCTCCAGAACTATTCATTGGCTGCAATACCCACCATTGCTGGGTGCTATGCTCAGGCATAGAGAACAGGACTTACATTTACAAGTTCACTTTCCAGAGTCAATTCCTTCCCAGGTTAATTGGATAAACCATGGGAACCATTCCTTCTTGGGACCCTTGCCATCCCCCATATCAATTCCAAGAATGTATATAGATATTTTAGCATTAAAATACAAACCAGTTTCTGATCATTTCTTCCTGCCAAAACTCTACCTATCCTTTAATGCCATTTCATGCTGTTATCCTTTAAAACTAGGATTTTGTGCCAGCAATGTTCTATCTGCTCTAGAATAATGCAGTTGTCAAAGGTTATTTTGAGTTTTTGTTAACCATAGATATTATAAAATGCATACAATATCATTATCTAGGAAAAATAAATACTCATCTCTGTTCTTTTGTTCACTCTTCTATATTAAAAGTTTTCCTATAATTTTAATTATTATTCATTTCTTTGTGTCTCTACTTTTTTAAAGAATTATTTTATTTAACTTCATTTATTATTATCATTATTATTTTTCAGGTTGATCAGAGAGAGACAGAGAGAGAGAGGAAGTGAGAAAGCAAGTCACCAGGTCTGAGACTTGAACCGTGGTCGACCATGTGGGAGTCCAGTGCCTTTAACCACCATGCCACTTGCCAGCCCTGTGTCTCTACTTTTGAAATGCATTATTTTTATATGTGTTGTTATTTTATTCATAGTAACTTCAGCTGTACCCTCTAAAAGAAAATATATATATATACTTGAAAACAAATAATGTGGGACAATTATTTAATCAAATGAAATTTAGATGAGGAAAGACATTATTGAAATTCCCAGGTATCAGTCAATAGTACAACAATAAAGCATGACATTCTGCAAGGCAGAACCACATGAAAAGGTTCCAGATTCACATCTAGAGACCTTCCTGAGTACACTGGACAAGTCCAAGCCCATGATCTGGGCTGACTGGCGTGGGGTGTGGATAGTGGCATCAAGACCATGTCAGGGGTGTGGTGTCTCCATCTCTCTCTATTTCCCAGTGTCTCTCTAACTTATGGGACACAAGTCACCAGGTCTGAGACTTGAACCGTGGTCGATCATGTGGGAGTCCAGTGCCTTTAACCACCATGCCACTTGCCAGCCCTGTGTCTCTACTTTTGAAATGCATTATTTTTATATGTGTTGTTATTTTATTCATAGTAACTTCAGCTGTACCCTCTAAAAGAAAATATATATATATACTTGAAAACAAATAATGTGGGACAATTATTTAATCAAATGAAATTTAGATGAGGAAAGACATTATTGAAATTCCCAGGTATCAGTCAATAGTACAACAATAAAGCATGACATTCTGCAAGGCAGAACCACATGAAAAGGTTCCAGATTCACATCTAGAGACCTTCCTGAGTACACTGGACAAGTCCAAGCCCATGATCTGGGCTGACTGGCGTGGGGTGTGGATAGTGGCATCAAGACCATGTCAGGGGTGTGGTGTCTCCATCTCTCTCTATTTCCCAGTGTCTCTCTAACTTATGGGACAAATAAATAAATAAGCTTTAAAAAATTAAAAAGAATAGATTTAAAATTAGCCTGGAACTTAGTTAACATATTTTATTTCATTTTGTGAATAGATTAGAAAGATTACTCAGTTTACAGTAGTGTCACTTTATAATTTCATAGTTACATACTTTCTAATATTAATAGGGTATGCGAATTTGGGAAGGAAAATATTTCTAGTGTAGCTTTCCAATGAATCACCATTTAACCACACACATGATGTTCATCCTCTGGCAAATTCCTTTCCCTCTCTGTGCCTAAATGCTATCCATCACAAGTGGAAGATAAGATAGCATCTATGTCATAAAGTAATTTGAATGTTAACTTTTTCCATCCATGTAAAACACTTAAAACACTGCATGGTATACTTAGATGCTGATAAATGTCAACTTGTTACCAAGAACCTGTTATATAGAAGTCATTGACCTGAATACAAACATGAATGTCCCACCAACACTGAAACAGAAATATTAATTTTCGGTCAATGATTAAATATTCTGGCCTTTCTTTCACAGATGTAGTCAACAAGCATTTCTTGAACAGCTACCATGTGATTGGTGATATAATAAGGTCACGGGTGAACCTTTAGCTGTTGTGCAACTTACATACTAGTTAGGAAGACAGATACATGTCTAGGTGAAAAGGTGTATATCCTAATTTTAGTCACAGAAGGGAAACACTGTGAACACAGTCAAAGGGATCAAACATGATAACCAACATCCTTTAGAATGGAGATCAAGGTTAAGTCATCGTGATTGGAACTTTGGAAAATGGGGAGACAGCCTTAAGAAGATTTACATTCAGAATTTTCCAGGGAAAGAAAACAAATGGAAAGCAAACAAAAAATAAGTAAATAAATATGTGGGTGTGCTGAAGGAGAGAACCCTGGGCTGCAGTTTAGTTTGCGAAGGCAGAGGTCAGAGGAGAGGGGGGAATATAGGCTGGGCCCTCTCTGCACTGCCTACAAGGCCATGGGAAGAAGTCTGGATTTTATTTCAAGGCGATAGAATAGCACTGGAGGGTTTTCAGAAAGAAAATAACATAATCTGATTTGTGTGGTAAAATTTCACACTGACTGCTGTGTGGAGAATGGATTGGAGAAGTGGAAATGGGAAGGCAGTGACAAGCGTTAAGAATCAGTTCCAGTTATCCAGATGTAAGGGGATGGTGACTTGGCTAGAGAGTTAGAGGATATATTTGGGAACTTTGATTTACTTAGAAATGTCACTCCAGAAGAAAATCCCATCCTCAGTAATTTAATTAGTGCATTATGCTAATTAATGAATTACAACATGCTCCTACTGCACAGAATTAGAGGTTAGAAAGATGAGCAGGGCTTATGATAGCATTTGACAACTGGTATTAGTATATCAGACTATGGCTGAATAGCATCATGTTAAAAATTTAAAGTTTGGATGATATAATGCAGAATATTTTATATTTCTTTCTCTTGCATTTTATTTTCTCACGCATAATGATTTATTTTCACCATGTAAACACATGCATGGCACGTACAACAGCCTTGCAACTTTAGCAGTCCAGAGAGAATGGGAAAGTACCAGTTTTGAAAAATAAACTGAAATATTTGAGGGTCATAAAAGTTAGAAGGTTGTAGGGGAAGAAAATTGTCATTTTTACGGGAAAAGCTGTTTGGTCACTGAAGTTTAAATTGAAAGTCTCCAGGTGATACTCATTAAAATTCTGTTCGTTATATATGACTCAGACATGATATTAATCACATCTATCTCTATAAAAAATAAAAACCTGTAATATATACTTAGTAATAACTAAAGAATATATGTGCATGTATATATATGCACATGCATACATATGCACATACGTATACACACAAATATAGGCACTAATAGTTTGAAATTATAAAGAGTTGCTAAATTCTGCCCCATATACTTCACATATGTTACTTCTGTTTCAACATACACTATAGTAGATACATTTTAAACACTGTTTTATAGCTGCCATGACTGATAGTTATGTGGTAACTATCTACATATAAATATGATTAACTATATAATTCTAAAGATGAAAGTTTGCTCTTTTTAAAAATTTGCTTCATTTTATCTGTTGATTATTATTTTTATTTACTTTGTTACATGGCATGCACACGCACCAGAGAGAGACAGAGAGAGAGAAAGAGAAAGTGAGAAAGCAAGCCACCAGATCCTGCACTTGAACTGTAATCAGCCATGTGGGAATCCAGTGCCCCAACTCCACCACTCTACCTGCTAATCCATGAATTTGCTCTTTGAAAGCTCACTCTTTCTAAAACTAGCATTTGAGCCTCTACACATCACTCATTTATCAAACATTCAATAAAGTCTGACTCCGCTAGAGGCGCTGTTGCACAGGACTAGCAGCTTTGTCCAAGAAAAATTGGACTGGACATGTTCTAACGGGAAAGAAGACGTTATTCAGGACTGTTGCAGTCAGGAAGAGAGACAGAACTCTGCTCTGCTGAAACAAGAGGTAAGCAAGTTTCTAGGCACTAGAGTGAGCAAATGGGAAAGTACTGAAAAACAGAAAGCAGGCTGGTCAGGATAATTAGGACATTTGAATTTGCAAATTGGTGCTTATGGGACATAACCTTCTACTCTCCCACAGACCTGGGGGAGGGCGATAGAGGACTGAATACTAAAGTTTCCATTTCAAGGAAATGGCTCCCAGTTCCTTGATAAAAAAAATTCTTAGGTTATAAGACTGGTAATAAGATGGGAGAAAATTTAACTCAAGAGAACAGAGAAAGGATTTTGAAATGCAAGTTTTCTAAAGCAAACGCTTTCAGAGAAAGGAAGTTGGGGTCTATAGTCAAGAAGAAAGCCATCTAAATTCTGGTCAATCTGAGGAGAACATTAGATTCTTTTGGTCAGTTTCAAAAGGAAGTTATTGCCTCGCATTTCTAGAAACTGCAAGTACAAGATTAAGGTATGAGCAGGGTTGGTTGCTTCTGAGAGCCATGAGAGAAAATCTGTTCTGTGCTTTTCTCCTTGGCTTTTTGATGGTTTGGTGGCAATCTCTGGCATTCCTTGACTTCTGCTGTAACAGTCACATCATTCTCAGCACTCATCTTCACGTGATGTTGTCTCTATGTGTATGGCTATGCCTCAATATCTGCTTTTCACCAGGATTAGAGATCTGCGCTACTCCACTCTAAACTCCTTTTAATTTTACTAATAATACCGGAAATGGTTCCATTCTCAAATAAGGTCATATTCCATGATACTTGGGGTATTAGTACTTCAATAAAGATATACTGTTTTTTAAAAATTTTTGCCATAGGGTGTGGGTTTGCCAGAGAGAGACAGAGAGATACAGAAAGAGAGAAAGTGAGAAATCACCCCCTTCACCACCCCACCCCCCCTGCAGTGGGGATGACCATGCTACAATCCCTTATCTTCCATTCTAGTCCCTTACCTTCCATTCTCCCCCTTGGATTTTGGGCATGAATGTATACATGCTTAGCATGATGTTCAAGTGACCATGTCCAGGACATGAATCACAGTCAGCCATGTGGGAATCCAATGCCTAAACCACCACACCAGCTATTGGTGCTTTATTGATATTTCTTTCTTTCTCTCTCTGTTTCTTCCATCTCTCTCTCTCTCTCTCTCTCTCTCTCTCTCTCTCTCTCCTTTCTTTCTTTCAAGATATTTTTGCTATAGGACATGTGCACCACCAGAGAGACAGAAAGTGAGAAATCACCCCCTAAGGAGTATGGCCATGCTGCAGTCTCCTCTAGCTTATTTCCATTCTCCTCTCAGGATTTTGGTCAATCATGCACACATGCCCAGTATGAGTTTTAAGTCTCTGTGTCTGGGACTCGAATTGTGGTCAACTACATGGGAGTCCAGTGATGTAACCATTACATCATCTGCTGGCCCCAATAGACCTAATATTTTAATATAATTTTGGGTTTACAGAAAATTAAGCAGACAATTCAGAAATTCCCTAATTCTTCTCTGCCTCTCTACATCCATAGTTTCCACAGCTATAAATATCTAACAACAGAGTGATACGGTTTTCATAATTGTGAATATTCATTGATATACTATTATCACTCAAAATCCATCAGGGCTTGGGGCCAGCAGGTGGCTTGGTGGTTAAGGTGCTGGATTCCCACATGGCCAACCAGTGTTTGAGTCCTGGACCTGGAAGCTTGCTTTATCACTTTCCCCCTCTCTCTCTGTCTCTCTCTAGCCGAATTAATAGCAATAATAAATAAAATTAAATAATTCTTTTGAAAAAATCCATTAGGGTTTATTCTTGGTGTTGAAATTCTATGACTTTTGAAAAATATATAATGACATATATGCACTGATATGGCATCATACAGAGTATTTTAACTGCCTTAAAAATCATACCTACCTGTAGATGATCCTATACTATGCCTATTTATCTCTTTTACCTTTAAGCCCTAATAACCACCATCTTTTTACCATCTTCAAATAGAACTACCATATGATCCAGCAATGCCATTCCTGGGTATCTACCCAAAGGATAGTTAATGCTCAGTTGGACAAGTGCTTGCACATCTATGTTTATTGTAGCATTATTCACAATTGCTAAGACATGAAACCAACCTAAACATCTGGGCACAGACGAATGGATTAAAAAATGTAGCACATATACTCTATGGAATACTACTCAGCCATAAAAAAGCAGATCCTGACATTTGATAAAAAGTGGGAGAATGTGGAAGATTTACTGCTGAGTAAAGCAAGCCAGGCTATGAAAGAGAGACATTGTATGTCTCCATTTAATATATACCGACTAAAACAAAAATAGTTTTACCTTTTTAAGAATGACATACAATGTATACCATACAGTCTATACCCTTTTGAATCTAGCTTATTTCACTTAGAAGTAAGTTGTTTTTTTTTTCAAATTAAGAATTCAACAACCTTCTTATATTTTTGTGGTTAGATATCTCATATCTTTTTAGTACTGAGTAATATTTCTTTGTCTGAATATGATACAATTTATTAGTTCACCTACTGAAGGATATCTCGGTTGCATATATTTTCACAATTGTGAATAAAGATTCTCAGTGCAGGGATTTCTGTACATAGTTTTTAACTCCTTCAGGATAATATTAAAAGGCATGATTATTGTATGCTCTGATAAGAGTATGTTTAGTTTTATAGGAAACCACTAAACCGTCTTCAGAAATGATTGTATCATTTTGTATTCTCACCAGAAATTAATGAAGTTCTTATTGCCATACATCCTTGCTAGTATTTGGTGTTTTCGGTGTAATTTATTTGGACTATTTGTAGGTGTGCATTAATATCTCATGGTTGTTTATATTTATTTGATGACATATGATGTCAAGAATCTTTCCATATGTTCATTTGCCATCTGTATATATTTTAATGAGATATTTATTAAGTACTTTGGCATGTTTTTAAAAAGAGATCTTGTTTTTTTTCTTCTTATTCTGTTTTGAATGTTCTTTTAATATTTTGGATAACAGTTTTGTTTTTAATCAGATATGTCTTTTGGAATATTTTATTCTAGTCTGTCACTTGTATTTTTATTCTCTAGACTGTGTCTTCCCCAGAGAAAAAAATTTAATTTTAATAAACTGCACATCGTCAATTTTTTCTTTCATGGATCATGCCTTAGTTTTCATATCTATATCATTGACAAACTATCTAGGATTTCTCTTACATTTTCTTATAAATATATGAATTTTACTTGGACACTATTCAGCCTATCATACTTGATATTGATTACTTAAATGGCATATCTAATCATGTAAATGACTGCCTATGTGTTGATAGTAATATTTAGGTTCATCCACACTGCAATATATGACTATGAGTCATTTGGTTTCATTTATAATAAAATGTAGTACTTATTGTAACTAATGTTTTAATTATACACATAAGTATGTTATTAATATAATTTGTTTTTGAGAGATGGTCTGTGAATAAGTAGTCACTATTAACCATCACAGTAAAATTGTCCCTAGTTATATATAAAAATTGAAAATATTTAGTTTTTCTCTGCCACATATTTATATAAATATTGACTATACTATTTTTAGGTGCCTCAAAAACACAAATAACTGCATTATTAAAAAACTTTACTTTAGGCAATAAAGTATTAATAATTACATATAATGTATGTTTTCAACTAAAAATATAGGGTTGAGAAAGAAAATAATGTTAATTTCACTAAGTATATAGATTTCTTAGCTTAATCTAAATATTATGAATAAGGTGATACTCTGTTAACCCAGGGTACATAATTCCATCTCTATGTATATACTATTGTGGTATTCTTGCTGTTTGAGTTCACACAAGTTTTTGTGAAAATAAGATATGAGTTTTTCTATCGTATTTAACTACAGTGGAAAGCTATTGCTATTTCATTTTTCCTTTTTGTCTCTAAGGCAGAGTCAAGTTCAACATGATCTGTGAGAAGAATAAGGAGATGATGGAGCAATGGGAGGTGGAACAGGAGGGTGTGATTGATTATGTCAACAACAAAAGCAAACTCGAAGAAGAAGATAAGAACAGTACAAAGTAGTTAAAGATGCTTTAGTACAATACGGAGCGGAAAACTGTTTTACAGAGGGTCAAACCGAGGAGGAAGAAAGGAGGCTTTTATATAACAAATAAAATCATTTTCTCAAGCTTTCTGAAAATAAGAAAGAAAAATGAACACCAATTTTGGAAGCAGTTTGTGAGTTAATGTTAATTTGATACTCTAAAATAGAAAGCAAAAAATGATCATCTTGTTTGCATAGGATAATATTCTTTTTACCATAGGATAACGTGGTTGTATAAAAGTAAGATTTTTTATGTCCCAGCAACTGTGAATAATGCTGCAATAAACATGAATGTGTAAGTGTCTTTCTGAGAGATTGCAAGGGAGAAAAGTGGGTGGTAGAGGGTGAGTGAAAGGGACAGAAGAAAAGAACATTTAACAAACAAGAATGTAAGTTCTTTGTGGGAAAAAATTCTGTAACTTTTGTCTTGTAAAAGTAAAATAAAAATAATTAATTAAATTTTCTATAAATGACTTAAGATGTGACATAGTCCTGACTGGAAAAATAAATGATATCAAAAGATAAAGGACTAACTCAAGTGCCTTATGCAAAGAAAAAAAATGATTAACCCAATTAAAAGATGGGAAAATGAGCTGAACAAAAATCTCTCTAAGGAAGACATATGAATAGCCAAAAAGCCTATGAAGAAATGCTCAACATCCCTCATCATAAGGGAGATGTAGATTAAAAACCACAATGAGATACCACCTAACCCCTGTCAGAATGGCAAAGATTAAGAATATAAAAACTGATAAGTTTGGTGGGGATGTGGTGAAAAGGGAACCCTCCTACACTGTTGGTGGGAATGTAAACTGGTTCAACCACTGTGGAGAACAATATGGAGGTTCCTCAAAGATCTATAGATAGAACTACCATTTGATCCAGCAATCCCACCTCTGCATATCTACCCAAAGGAGAGGAAAATGCTCAGTTGGAAAAGTGCTTGCACATCAATGTTTATTGCAGCATTATTCACAATTGCCAAGACATGGAACCAACCTAAATGTCCACAAACTGATGAATGGATTAGAAAAGTGTGGTA
>NW_006159463.1:672499-673520 GCF_000334495.1 Tupaia belangeri chinensis
TGAAGTGGGGAGATTAATGTCTCTGTATTGACTGACATGCATGGCATTCCCTTTTGAAAAAGCAATGTAATACACTGTAAAGTTATATGTAATCCAATGTAATATAAAGAAGATTATGATGATAATAAAAATAAATAAATAAATACAAAGAGCTTTATTCTGGATTTGGGCAAACCATATGTAGAAAGTGCATGAAATAATGTTTTAGGAGGGGGAAATGCTGAGGCCAAAAGGAAGGCCATTGGATTTTTTTGACTCTTATATTTAAGCATAAAGTGTTTATTTCAGAGTCTGTTCACTTCACTTAATGTTAAATCTATATTTATCCACTTTGAATCAAACAATAAGATCTCATTGTTTCTTAAGGCTAAATAATATTCCATAATATATATGTGCAACAGTTTTTCAATCTAGTCATCAGTTTGGGGACATATAGAATTGATTTTAACAATTGTAAAATTGTAAATAATGTATAATATTCATGGATGTATTAGAGGCCTAACTAAAGAGAAACAGGAGTACAAGAAGGCAAGGAAGGAGGAGGCAGCCAGGAACTCTAGCCTTAACTTGCCTCAACCCATTCCTTGAGATTTCTAACATATTAAGTTCTCTGACAGGAGTTTTTAGTTTTTGTTTCTGGTATACATAGGCCCAATTTTTATTAACTGTTCATGTTTATCTTTTCTATCCCACCTTGGGAAGTTTGATATTTTCTGGAAGAGTTATTAAGCTTGTAAAAATATAATTATATATTGGGAACCAGCAGTTAGTATAATGGCTATGTTGCTGGACTCCCATGTAGTTGACCGTGGTTCATGTCCCAGGGCCGGTGGCTTAGAACTCACGCCGGGCACATCTGCGTGCGTGCTCAAGATCCCAAGAGGAGGCGCAGCGGCAGGCCTGCGTGGCCGGGGCTCTGCTCCACATTCCGTGGGCCTGGCTGCCCGGCCCCCACTGCCTCTCCGGCGCTGGGTGTGTCCTGTGCTCCTCGCTGATGCGGGCTGGCAGGGCGGACACGCCG
>NW_006159463.1:674919-688124 GCF_000334495.1 Tupaia belangeri chinensis
ATAGCAATAAAACTTGTATTAACAACTTTTCCCATGTAAAACTGAACAACCTTACTAACAGACCCTCCCAATTTCATAAAATTTATTAAAGACCAACAATAGGAATAACTAAATTATGTTAACTTAATAATAATTATAAGGAGGACTCAGAACCAGGCAGCAATGCTCCCATGAATCCATGTTTAACATTAGATTTATTTTTTTATATCAATTTTACCTTTATAACTCATGTGCACTACATTGGTTCCTTAACATGCAATTTTGTCCAACTATTTTTTACTTTTTTTTTTGGTTAATTGAGCTTAACAGTTTAGAAAAACAGTCAGTTTACATAGATAATAAAAATTTAACCCAGTTAAATGATTAGATTTTTAGAAACTGTTACTTGTAATAGTACATTCTCTTTCCACTTTCTCTGTGAATTTCCTTAAGGATATGACAAAAGGATGATAGCCATAGCTAATGCTCTGACAAAAATTCATAACTGACAAAAAAATTTAAGTAGATACCAGTTTAACATAATAACTTACCACATGACTGATAAATATTTCATTATAAATTCCTGGGAATCTCAAATTATTTTGGAACAAAAAAATATATTGACATACTAGTACATAGCATATTCTTACATATAACTTAAATACATTTTCAAGAAAAGCAGAATGACTTAATTCAATAATGTTTTCCATCTTAACCTAACGTATAAAGAATAAGCCTGATCAGTTTAACATCTCCCTTTTGGATGTTTCAGAGGCCTTCTGTAAACATCCAAGAGTTACTTTGAGGTCAAAGATCCTCTGTTAGCACTAAAACTAAAAACAGAAAAAGCAACATACAACTCATCAATACTAGCTTTTTCATTCAAACACCAATATTAAGATAATTATGATGTTACTTGATTAATAACTCCTAGACAAAATATATGTTGGAAATTGTGAAGATTTTCACTTATTAATCTTTTTTTTCATTACATTTGAAACAAGACCATTTACTAAAGTTATATGAACTTGAAAAGCATTTAAACCAATTTTTATGAGCACTGTTTTTATAAACCAATTTGAACAGAATTCTTTAAGACCTTTTTCACACAGATATACAGCATATAGTACATGACATGACATACCACATGTATGGGTGCGCACACACATCGGGGCTGTAAGAGCCAATTTCCCTGGGTTTACTTTGACACTAATAAGAGATACACCATAACTCTCGACCCAATGTCAAAAGTCTTGAAAGTGATTCAAGAAACAGTTAAGGGGGGCACATTTAGACAAACAGACTGACAATTGTACCTGATCCATCTTGACAAAAACAAGACCAACAAAGACGAGACATATCAAGACAGTGCACCCAGAGACAAGCAGAGTGATGATTGGTCCTGTCCTTTTTTTGATGAAGACAAGGGTGGCAAAGAAAAGACAAAGCAAGACAGTGTACCCAGAAATCATTGTCACCAAGGACCTGAAGTGCCGTCGCACTAGGGCCCAGGGACCTGGAGGTTCCACTGTGTCCAACCCTCCTAGAGTCCCACCAGAAGAGCACTCAAACCAAGATAACTAGAATCTTACCAGATTCAGGTGCCACCCATGACTCCAATTTATGATCCACGTTTGTGAGGCCTCCTCACCTATCTTGGGACCTGGGACGGTGTGCAAGAAATGTCCTCGTTGGGGTGTTATTCAGTCACTCTAAGGTTCCCAGATCTCTCTGAGGCCTCTAAATATTGTAGAGTGCCACAAAATAAACCAACATTAAAGCCAGATTAAGTTTAAAGGGGGTCTTTATTAGCTGGCCAGTGACTACAGTCTGAGGCTTGGGGGGGTGTGGGATCTGAGAGTCAGAACTGCAGCCCTGACTAAGTTTGACTAGTTTTTTTTTTGTTTTTTTTTTTATAGGAAGTCAATCAATTACTAGGGGTTTCTATGCAAGCAGTTACAGAAGCTGAATCAAGTAGGTTAACTACCTCTGAGAGGAACGGGGTTTCCATGTAGCAGTTACATTACTAAACAAAAGGGTTTCAGGCTAGTTAGCAAAGACAGTAGCAGGTACAGGATGTTGTCCCAGCTGCGGTTTTCTATATGGCTAGTATGAGCTATTTTCTCATGGGAAGAGCAAGCAGGTTTATAGAAGCAGACAGCCATGTTAAGGTAAGGGAACAAAATGGACGAACAGTTGCTCATGTGCAAGATCTAATATGCCACCTTCCACAGTCTCTATATGAGGTTGGCAGATAGAGCAGTGGTTAAGGGCACTGGACTCCCACACGGCTGGCCATGGTCCGAGTCCCAGATCTGGTTACTTGCTTTCTCACTTGCCCTTTCTCCCTGTCTTTCTCTGTCTCTATGTCAAATTGAAATTAAAAATAAATAAATAAATAAAGTTAAATAAAATAATTCTTTAAAAAAGAAAGAAATGATTTCTGTATACTGAAAGGTGCTAAGCACACACTTTAGGATTTATAAAAGTATAGGAAAGTATTACCTAAGAATAGCACGAACCTGTGAGATCAAGGAAAACTGAGAAGAAAGAGCAGCCCAGTGGAAGTACTTTGTATTTACAATGAATAATAAAGCAAATCTTCCTTTAAAAACATTTAGGTGCATACAGCATCTGCAAAAGCATTTCCTAAAATATTTGTCTGAATATTCGTTCATATATCTGAACTGGTGTGAAGTTAAATGACAGTTGTTAGGTATAAAACTGGACAATTTAGCTCTCTAAGTTACTATAATTCTACCAGGACAAATTCAACTATTATGCAATGAAAAGAGAATGTTAGTATATACCAAATATTTGATCAAATAGCCAATCATTTGGGTTTAAATATATATTCACAGAGGCCAGCAGGTGATGTGGTGTTTAGGATGCTGGACTCCCAAAGGGCCAACCACAGTTCGAGTAGTACGCCCAGCAATTTGAAAATCACACTGGGCTTGTGTGAATATGTATCCAAAATCCAGAGAAGAGACAGGAAGAGAAGGAATTGTGTTGTAGCCATCACTTCCCCTACCCCCAGGTGGGGAGATGATTTTTCACTTTTCTTCGGTCTCTGAAAAGCTCAAGAACCCTCAGGCAAAATTTTTTTTAAAATGTGCTCAAAAACATAAAATTATACTAGTTAATGATATCCAAATATTTATATTTATAGTATAATAAATTTTATCTGAAAAATGTAAAGCAGTTTACCCAATTTATCCCAAATTTATTTTGTTTACATATTATTCCAAGAGAATATCAGTGATAAGACAATTGAGAAGAAGGTTAAGGAGATTAATATAAATGTGATAAGCCCTAATAAATTAGAAGTTTGGGAGGATTCTTTGAAATTCATGTAGGTCCTCTTATATCTAGCCATCTAGGGAACTAAAAATATATGTATTCAACATAAAGAGAATTGCTGTTTTGTTTTGTCTGGCCAGATTAATTTTTTTTTAGAGGTTTTTGCTATTGGGCGCATGCACTTGCCAGACAGACAGAGAGACAGAGAGATAGAAAGTGAGAAATCACCCGCCAGGGGGGATGGTCACACCACAATCCCTCGTCCTCAATTCTCCTCTCAGGATCTTGGGCACGCATGCTCACTTTGCCCGGAGTGAGTTTTAAGTCACTGGGTCTAGGACATGAACCATGGTTGACTGCATGGGAGTCCAGCAACATAGCCATTATGCTAACTGCTGGTCCCATGGTCAGATTAATTTGTCTAGTCAAAATTATACATAAATTGGGGGCAGCAGGTAATATGGAGGTCAAAGCACTAGATCCCACATGATCGACTCTATGGTTCAAGTCCTAGACTCAGTGGCTTGAAAATTACACTGGGAACATGTGTGTACATGCCCCCAAATCCTCAGGAGACTAAAGGAGATGGGATTATGGTATTGCCATCCCTCCCTGGGTGAATGATTTCTCACCTTCTCATCTTCTCATTTTCTGGGGTGTGCATGTGCCCTATAGCAAAACTAAAAAAAAAAAAAAAAGGAAGAAAGAATTATACAGAAACCATTAAACTAGTAAACAGAGATTGGGGAGAGCAGACTTCTTTTGTAAGAAAGAGGCTTTACTAAAGCTGAAGCTCAATTCATTAAAATGAACAATGGTGAGCTGACTGGGGAGAACTTAAATAGACCTTTTTCAAAATAATTTATCCTGAAAGACTTTCTCTTTCCACTTACAGGTTGCACATTATCTCTTTTGTTCTTTTTTCTTTTTTGTTATATTTTTGCCATATGGAATGTGCACTCACTGGAAAAAGAGAAGGAAAGTGAGGAATTGCTCACCTGGGAGGAGTGGCCACACTGAAACCCCTTCATTTCCATTCTTCTCCTGAGATTTTGGGCACACATGCAAAATGTGATATTCAAGCCTTCAAGTCTGGGACTCAAACCACAGTTGGCCATCTTGGAGTCCAGTGCTTTTAATTACTATGCCACCTGCTGATCTTCAGATCATTTCTGTTTTTAGAGAGAGAGAGATTTTTGCTAAAGGGCATTTGTGCTTGTTGGACACCAGAGTGACAGAAACTGAGAAATCACCCACAGAGGCATGGCCATGCTGCAATCCCTTTTCCATTCTCCTCTCAGGATCCTGGGCACAGATGCACACACACCCGGAGTGAAGTTTAAGCCACCAGGTCCAGGACTTGAACTATGGTTAACTACATGGGAGTCCAGCAATGTAACTATTATGCCATCCTCTGGTCCCCATAATGTCTTTTTAAAACAGAAATGTAGGGACCAGCAATTAGCATAATTGCTATGTTGCTGGACTCCCATGTAGTCGACCGCAGTTCGCGTCCCAGACCCGGTGGCTTAAAACTCACGCCAGGCGCGTGTGCATGCATGCCCAAGATCCCAAGAGGAGAATGGAGGAGAAGGGATTGCAGTGTGACCGTTTTCCCTGGGGGGTGATTTCTCTCTTTCTTTTTCTCTGTCTCTCTCTGTCTGTCTGGCGAACGCATATACCCTATAGCAAAATCCTCTCCAAAAAAAAAAAAAAAGAAATGTGTAACTAAATCACTGCCCAAGTCCTAAAATATTACACAGTGAATACTGTGTCTTTCTAATTCACTTTGTATGACTAACTTTATCTGTAAAAAGTACTAAACTATATTTAAAAAGAAATATATGAAAAAGCATACTTCTGGAACCAGCAGTTGGTGTGATGGCTATGTCGCTGGACTCCCATGTAGTTGACCGTGGTTCGAGTTCCAGACCCAGTGGCTTAAACTCACACTGGACTCATGTGTATGCATGCCCAAGATCCCAAGAGGAGAATGGAGGAGAAGGAATTGTGGTGTGGCCCTCCACCCTGGGGAGGATGATATCTTGCTTTCTGTCTCTCTGTCTTTCTCTGTCTTTCTAGAGAATGCACATGCCCTATAGCAAAACAAAAACAAAAACAAACAAACAAAAAACCTCTCTAAAAAAAAGAAATAGCTTTTTTAAAACTCAGTCACTTATTGATGAAGAAAAAACATAATATTTTGGATACATCAAGTGTAATAAATTATTTAATTAAAAATTTCTTTAAAGGTTTTTAGCCTTAGGGTACATGTACTTGCCAGAGAGACAAGTTTTTAGCCTTAGGGTACATGTCCTTGCCAGAGAGACAGACAGACACAGTGAGAGGGAAAGTGAGAAATCACCCTGGAATGACACATGCGCAGTGTGAGTTTCAAGCCAATGAGTCAGGGACTCAAACTGTAGCTGGCCACTTGGGAGTCCAGGAGCATAGCTGCTATGCCAATAAAATTTTTAAAATTTAGTTTTTTCTTAGTTTACCATAAATATAATTGCTCGTAATCTAAAACTTTTTGACAACAAATCCACGAGACCAGCAGGTGGTGTAGTGGTTACTTAAGACTTTTTGACAACTGATTAATATAGTAGAGTACAAATCCACGAGACCAGCAGGTGGTGTAGTAGTTACATCACTGACCACAGTTCAAGTCCAGGATCCAGTGGCTAGCTGACCACAGTTCAAGTCCAGGATCCAGTGGCTTGAAAAATCACACCAAGTACATATGTGTGCATGCCCAAAGTCTTAGGAGAAGATTAGAGAATGGAGGAGGAGGGACTGTGACATGGCCATCCCCACCTGGGGGTGATTTTTCATTTACTCTCTCACTGTCTCTGTTTTTCTCTCTCTCTCTGGTGAGTACATGTGACCTAAGGAAAAAAAACCTTTAAAGAAAAAAAGAATACAAATCCATAACTATGATTTTTTTGTGTACGAATTATAAAAACAAAAATTAGTGCATTTAGATATAATTGTGATAAATACAAGGATATTAAGAAAGAAAAGAAAACTAATTATATTAGGAAAGAGTCCCATGTATGCACATAACTTTATTCCCTAATTCCGGGGTATTTCACTTTAAATGTCATTTATTTTTTAGTTCATAATTTTCTTCCTTATGGGTTGACTTTATAGAGCAATTATAGTAGGAGTTCAATAGCCCAAACTGATTTCAATGAGAAATTTCAAAAACTTGCAGCTGAAAAACATAAATCAAGGTAAATATAAAAATTTCAGCGAAATTTTCATGCTGAGAGGAAGAAAACAGTAAAATGAAAGAGTTTGAAGGTACAAGCAAGTGCTTTAGTAAGAAAACAAAAAGTTTTTTGCTCAACAGTGAAGTGTGGTGTCAGAGCTCCATCATTCTAACTCTAGTTATTGTGACTGAAAACCTTCAGTTTTGCTGAAAATGATGGAGTGAAACATGATTGTGTAAAATAAATCTACCAGTTGTAGAGCTTACAAACCAGAAGTGGGTTAACCTATCTTTGCCATGAGTGGGGCAACTAGTGAAGTACATTTAAAAAATTCTGACCCTAGTATTTCAACTACCAAAGGCTCTCTGCCCAGACTTCACCCTCCTCTCCAGTTTAGCCAAGAGTCAGGATAAACTAATCAGCAGCCATCTACAACTGAGTTCTGAACAGCCCCATTCTTTTTATTTTAATTATTGGATGAAATAATTTTTTTCTTCTCTTTTTCTTATTGTTTTTGTTTTGTCTTTCCTCTTCTCTTTTTTCTATTCCTTTTTCTTTCTTTTTTACCTTTCTCGCTTTTCTGGTCATCCTCTATACACTGATTTTTTGAGACAGGTCTAGGTGCTTCATAGCCAAATATCTGAACTTTTAGGGTCAGATTAATCCTCAATTTTCATTGAATCAGTTGTGCAAAGGGAGAAAACCAGTGTTGTTTACAGACTGCCGGTTACTTCCTTCTGCATTCCTCTGATTGCTCAGATTTAACTCTAAAAATAGGTCATCCATCAGATGACCAGAAACCATAACTGCAGAGGCACAAGAAATCTATGAAACGAAGAAAATATTTCCCCTCTAATGAAACAGAATAACTGTTTTCCCCCACAAGGAATACAAGGGAACTCATGGAAATGTCAGGTAAAGAATTTAAAATATTCATAGTGACAAAGCTCACAGAGATGCAAGACAATAGACAATGAACTCTAGCAGATACAGGAGAAAAGAGACAATGAGTTCCACAAAGTGAGGAAGTTCTGAAAGAGGAGATGGAAATCATAAAAAAGAATCAAATGTAATTATTAGAAATAAAGACTACAGTAAAGAAATACAAAACTTCTCTTGAAAATATCAAAAGCAGATTAGATCATGCAGAAGATAGAATCTCAGATACAGAAGATAAAACACTTTACCTAGAAAAATTCACCAAGAAGACTGAAAAAATAGTCCAAAAATGAGAATAACATACAAGTAATACTAGATACCATTAAACACACAAGTATCCAAACAATCAGTATCCCAGAAGGTGAAAAGAATAATAAGGATATTGATAATCTATTCCATGAAATCCTGGAAATAAACTTTCTAAACCTAGACAGGCACGTAAACATCCAGAGTGAAGAGATACAAAGGACCCCACACATAGAATCAACCCAAGAAGATCTTCCCCAAGGCCCATCATAGCCAGATTGACCAAAACCACAGACAGAGACAAGATGCTAAAATTAGCCAGAGAGAAATATCAAGTTACTTTCAAAGAATATTCCATAAGGCTAAAGTTGACCTCTCATTGGAAACAATGTGAGCAAGGAGAGAATGATAAAATACATTCAAAGTGTTAAGTAAAAGACAATTGCAACCAAGAATACTATACCCAGCAAGATTATCTTTCATAGGAAAAAAAGACAGAAACATTCTCACATAAACAAAACCTGAAAGAATTTACCAACACCAGACCAGCTCTCAAGAAGGACTGAAGGGAGTGCTGTACCAAGAAAACTAATGTCTGATACAAAGAAATAAGAGTATAAAAAAGAAGCAAGAGAATAGCCAAGCAAATGGTAGGGACAGGTCTAGAGTTGAATGTTAATTTCCAGAGTTTAATTGAAAGATCAGCCCATAGTAACACTGCAAATCAATAGAAGAGAGAATATTTTTGTGACTATGAACTAATAAAATAATTTATTTTTTTTTACTTTAGACTAAAATATTACTGATTTTCTTTGATGTTTTGTTTCCATATTTAAGGATTTTTGTCTTCTCTTGAACTGTTAATAGGTTCACCTACCTACTATTTGAACTGACCATTTGCCTGGCTGCAAGTTTAAGCAAATATTAACTTTATTTACTGAGGATTACTCCTAAAGTAAAACATGCATTCATAAATATGTACATATCAGCTGTGCTTGATATTCAAAGTCTTTAAATTAATTAAGATTTTTTGTGAGTCAATAAAACGTGAAAAAAAGAGGTATTGAAAACAAATATACAAACCAGAGACAGTGTGGGAGAAAGGGGGGAGTTTGCAGAGGTTGAGAGGTAGACAATCAAGGGGAGAAAAACAAAGCAAATTATATAAAAAATAGAAAATTATTTGTTGATAATAACATGTATGGTAATATCTTTATTGAGTCAATACATAATGTATACTGGATGGAAAATCTTATTTTTTATACTGTATAGATGTACAGTGAATGACTGTAAATAAATAAATAGATAAATAAAAAGTATGACCCTTGGCAAGCTCCATAGTCCCATGTTTAATTCTCAGCCCTGGCAACTTGAAAATTTTTATAAAGCATATTTTATGTTTTTATAGAACATAAGTGAGAGCTTTGCTTAAAAAATTACATTTTAATATGCTAAACAGGTGGTGCTTTGGAGAACCCAAATGTATTTTTTTTCTTTTTTTGGAGATGTTTTTGCTATAGGGCATGTGTGCTCACCAGACAGACAGAGAGAGACAGAGAGACAGAAATCAAGAAATCATCCCCCAGGGGGGATGGCCATGCCACAATCCCTTCTCCATTCTCTTCTTGGGTTCTTGGGCATGCACCCACATGCACCCGGCGTGAGACTAAGCTGCCAGGTCTGGTACTCAAACTGCATTCGACTCCAAGGGAGTCCAGTGACATAGCCATTATGCTAACTGCTGGTCCCCCAAATAAATTTTTTGAGAGTCCAATATAAATAATGTTTAGTTGTTCTAGAGAGAATTGGATTAAAAATTAAGATTATTTAACTAAATCCCAGAAAACAGTAAAAAAAACAAGGGAACTAGAACAGTTTTTCTTAAATATACATGTACTTATGTTCATGTAGTAAAGATTCATAATTTATTGATTTCTTATTAATAATAATTTTTTCTCATCTCTGGTACATGTGATAGCCTATATTTAAAAAACAAGGGAGCTGGGTCAGCAGGTGGAGTGGTGGTTAAGGTGCTGGACTCCCCCAGGCTCACCACAATTTGATTGTTGGACTTGGCAGCTTGTTTTCTCACTTCCTTTCTTTCTCTGTCACTCTTTAGTCAAATTTAAAATTAATTCATTTATAAATAATTCTTTTTAAAAAAAAAAAGAGAGAGAAACAATGGAGGATCTGAAGCTTTATAGGTTTATTATGAGGGAATGGAAATACATAGCAAATATTTATTTTTGAGGTTATTTACCTCTATATAAAGTCAGTCACAGACAATCCAAAAGAAAGAAGAATTGGCACACATACAGAAAATTTAGAGTAAGCGAGTAAGATTCTTCATAATAAGGAAGTTGTTAATGGTGAAACATTATAAAAAAATACTTATGCTCTAGTAAATCTTACCTGATCTCATTTGTCATCTTTCCAATGATTCTATTTTCTCTTTTCTATCACTTTTTCCATCTGGTGGTTTGCTTTGCAAAATTAATATAGAGCTTAATGTCTGCTCACTTTATGAAAATTAATTCATAATTTCAAGTATTTTTAATTCATACCTAAAACTTTAAAAGGGAATAAAAAATGAAATAAGAGATCTAAAGATCATTTTAAAAATCATAATGATTTCACTTTATTTTATAGATAGGCAGATATCAGAAATAATCTCTACTGAAATATTTTTTAATGAAATACAGTGAAGTGACTTGATGACTCTCAAAACTATTTGAAACACTGTATTCATTTAAATAATTCTGCACCATGTAAACTTTTAAATACATGATATGTTGGCAGAATAAAAGATCTGTAAAAAAGAATAATTTTTATTTTTATGTAAAAGATCTTGAAGGTGTAATTGCTCTTCATTGTGCTTTCATTTATCTTCAATTAACATTAGTAGTGTTTTCAAGAGTTTTGACCTAATGTTCACCTTCAGGCTATGACACTAGTTTGCATTCAAAATGAGATACCTGATTATGCCACTTGTGATCAGACATTAAGAAAACAAGGAATGTAAATCTGTCAAATGACATAATATTTTCAACCGGAACTGCTTGATACTCTGTTATTTAAAAATTTTAAAACAAAAATGGCAATTTTATTCTCTGCCTCTGAAATTATCACATCACAATTGTAAAAGCTTTATCTTTTCATTGGATTTTTTTCACAGTATGAGGAGGTCTTTGAAAAGTTCATGGAAAATGTGTATTAGGAAAAAATTATGCATTGATTTCAAATACATTTTTGCACCAAAATAACCTTATGCTTTAATCTCATTTTCTCATGACTTTTTTGAAATCCCACTTTTGTAAAATAACTAAGAGAAGAGTGTTTGTAGAGATTACAATGTAATCCTATACTTCCATTTACTTGTGAAGTTCCCTCAGGCGTGATCTCTTTATTTATGAACCTCTATAACAATTTATATCATTTTAGTATTGGTTATCATATTATATTTTATTTTTTAGTAAGTTGCAGCATTCTAATTAACCTATATTTTAATATCTTGAAGGAAGAAAGATCATGCCTGATGCATTTCTGCATTTGAATACCCATTAGTGGGACCAGTAGTTAGTACAATGGCTATGTCGCTGGACTCCCAAGTAGTCGACCACAGTTCGCGTCCCGGACCAGTGGCTTTAAACTCACACCAGGTGCATCTGCGTATGTGCCCAAAATCCCGAGAGGAGAATGGAGGAGAAGGGATTGTGGTGTGGTCACCCCCCCCCGGGTGGGTGATTTCTCACTTTCTGTCTCTGTCTCTGTCTGTCTGGCAAGGGCATGCGCCACCCTGTAGCAGCCAAAAACAAACAACCAAACAAACAAACAAAAAGATGCGCCACCCTATAGCAGCCAAAAACAAACAAACAAACAAAAAACCTCTCCAAAAAAAAAGAAATGGTAAACAAATAAACAAACAAAAAACAAATATCCATTAGTTTCTGGTTAGACATATGCTCAGCTTTTGTCAATCAACATGAATATGGACATGTGGGCATATGTGTACACACATGCATGTGGTTATAGATAGCAATGTGTATATGTAAAATGTACACATCAATTTTTTTTGGAGCGGTTTTTGCTATAAGGCATGTTTCCTCACCAGAAAGACAGAGAAAGACGGAGAGACAGAAAGCGAGAAATCACCCCCCAGGGGAGATGGCCATGCCACAATCCCTTCTCCTCTATTCTCCTCTTGGGATCTTGGGCACGCACACACGCACCCAGCGTGAGTTTAACCCATCGAGTCTGAGACTCAAACTGTAGTCTACTACATGGGTGTCCAGCGACATAGCCATTGCAGCAACAACTGGTCCCTGTATACATCAATTTTAAGACCTAAACATTACATCTCAAAAGTCATGTAAGTGGATAATATTGTCTTATAAATACATTGCTTTGCCAGTGTAATTATAAAAAAATATTTTCAATACTAAAAATTGGTCTCATAAGAAAAGGAAATATAGAACTTGAAAGTGCAGTGGCATAGAATCTTGGAGGAAAGAAAGTAGATTTATTCAACAAATTCTGAATAAATCATTAAGTTTCAGACGATCTGTTATAGGGATATGAGCATACGGTATATCAGTTTCAAACTTATTGAAAGATCGAGTGATTGGTCATATAGGTGGAGTTAGCATAGTGCTCATATCAAGTTTTCTTAGTGTACATAGTCTTCTAAATAAAATGTGTATTCATTTAGTCAGTTGTTAATATGAGAATAGAACTGAAGAGAAAATAAAAGAGGAAATCATCTGCTAATTAATACCCTTAGTTTATAATTTTTAAAATCATCATTTTCATATAAACACATCTGAATTGAATTATATTCTGATCTTATGCTTTCTTGTTCCATATTGGAAAGTTAAGTCAGTTTTTGTTTTATCTAGAGAGAGAGTTTTTTTGCTACAGGGCATGTGTGCTCACTGGAGAGACACAGAGAAAGAGAGAAATCACACACACACACACACACACACACACACACACACACACACCCAGGGGTGTAGCCACGCTGCAATCCCTTCTTCCCTATTTTCCTCTTGGGATTTTGGGCATGCACACACCTGTGCCCAGCATGAGTTTTAAGCAGTCTGGTCCATGACTCGAATGACGGTCGACTACGTGGAGTCAGTGATATAACCATTAGTTACACCATCTGCCAGTACCAGAAAGTAAAGCTTTAACATGTTTTAAACACCCTAAGGTCTTAGAGTAAACAGTGCAGAACTAGTTAGTCACAGGATAACAATCCACAAGCTAATTGTATGGCTTTGATAGCTTCAAGTATGTGTCACATATAAATTATCCTGTCACAGAATTTATTCCCAAATTTCATTTTTTTGTGATGTCTCAGGAGTAAGAGGCACTTTATCAAACAATATTGTGTCTAACATCTATCATTGGACTTCATGATTCCTCCTAACATAATATCCTATATTAGAATAGATGCAGGACATTCTTGTGACTGGATGAAGTCAAAAAGTCAATAAAGTCACCAATTCAGCAAGTTTTTTTTTT